>NW_026652288.1:13910857-14090700 GCF_009828535.3 Hylobates moloch | reverse complement strand
AAAAAAAAAAAAGTAGTAACACCTTAATCCCACCCCAGAGATTCTGGTGTACTTGGTACATGGCGTGGCTGGGACACGGGGATTTTAGAAAGTTCCCAGATGGTTCTACTGTACACCCAAGAATGAGAATCAATTTCTTCTCTAGAAGAGCTCATAGTAGGGGTAGTCTGGTGTCATGCATACTGGAAATTCAGATCCTCAGTCCCAGTCTGACTGTTGATATTTGATGTTGGGGCAAGACACTTTCCTACTCAGTTTCCCATTTATCTAGAATAAGGGCCAGATTCCAACTAAACTTCACAGATTTAAAATTTTATGCTCTACCGGCTCAGAGAAGAGGAAAAAAAAAAAAAGTCCCCTTGGTTATAGCTCTATCTCTAAGCTGCTTTGGAAAAAAAAGTCAAATCAATGAAGCAGTTATTTTTAAACTGTTCGTCTAAAGAAAAGCAAGCATAAAAAAAGTAATTCTCCTTTTTACTTTTTTACTTGTTGATATTTTATAAACATCCCACAATAGTTGATATTTGGAGACACAAAACACAGAATGTTTAATGCATAGCAGCTAGAAGTTGGAAAGTATGTATATTACCATGATTTTCCATTGGCTACTTTCTTTCTACCACTTAACCAAGAAAAACAAAGATCTGCGAATGTCTTCTATAGCAGCCCTGGCTCCTGGGATGTATAAGGTGACTCTTGTATTAAATACGCCCCTGACAGGAAGGTCTTCATGTATATATGGGCAGGAAAGTTTAGGGGGAGGACAGATTGAAGTTCATACCTACATTGGTGTTGAATCTCAGTACCAGGCCCAAATTCATAAGGATTCACCCCAGTTCCTTGGCTGTCCATTCACAACCACCTCCTAGTAACTAGGCTTTAGAAAGTACACTGAAGGAAAACATCAGTGACCATCGTGTGATGTACAAGTAGCACAATAATGACCATGTGCATAGCAATTCATAGCATATGGAATACTTTCATATAAGTCATTGAAATTTTAGGAAGTAGCATTTACTTCATAAGGCTGCAGAGCGAAGCTAAATGGACTAACTCAGGGAAATTTATTGACACATTACCCAGCACACAGCAAGTGCTGAATTTTATTTTAAATTTTTAAATTAAAAATGTATTGTGGGCCAGGTGTGGTGGCTCACGCCTATAATCCCAACACTTTGGGAGGTTGAAGCAGGCAGATCACTTGAGCTCGGAAGTTCGAGAACAGCCTGGCCAACATGATGAAACCCTGTCTCTACTAAAAATACAAAAATTACCTTGGCATGGTGGTAGGGCATCTGTAATCCCAGCTACTCGGAGGCTAAGGCACCAGAATCTCTTGAACCCGGGAGGCAGAAGTTGCAGTGAGCAGAGGTCGTGCCACTGCATTCCAGCCTGGGTGACAGAGCAGGACTCAGGCTCAAAAAGAAAATAAAAAAAAACATACACACACATTGTGTATTAGTGTTCACAATAAGCCTGTGTGGATAAAATATTTTTATTCTAGTTTTGCAGAAGAGGAAATTGATACATAGAGAGATAAGGTGATTCATTTGATGGTATCCATATTGTATAGTAGGTGTCTGAGCAAGGACTCTGTCTCCCATGACAAATTCTGAGTTATCTCCACTGGACCAGGCTCACATATGGAGTGGGAACTGTGAATCTTATAGAACCAGGAAGTCTCATAATCCTTTAGTGGCTGTGACAGGAGCACTTAACTCTTGAATATCTGAGATTTGTCCTTTCCCCTATCTTCCCCTCTAATATCTTCTTTCACACCTGCCTTTCTCCACTTTCTTGTATTTTTTCTCGGTCTTTCTTTATCTTCTCTTCCCTTTTTTCCTCTTTCTCTCAAGAATCTGGTAACTTCACAGAGCTGGAGCCTCTTTTCTTCTTTGAAATATATCTATAATTCTTCTTGAGCTCCACTTAATTTTTCCCAAGGGAAGCCTTTCCTTGTCCTGATTAATATGAGTGTTCTACTCTGGTCCCTCTGCTGCTTGGCTGGAGCCAAACACTCTTCTGAGTTCATGCAGACTTCATCTCTCAATACACCAGATCCAGATCCCCGTCTACCACTGGATCTGAGGGACAGAGGAAACTATTCCTTTTCCCCTAGCTTCCCTTCTGATATCTTTATTCTTTCCTGCATTTCTCTATGTTCTTGTATTCTTCCTCTGGCTTTCTTTATTTCATATTCTATTGTTTGCTCTTTCTCCCAAGAATATGATAACTTCACAGAGCTGGAGCCTCTTTTCACAGAGCTGGAGCCTCTTTTCTTTACAGCTTTGAGCCCATTCCCACTTGGCACTAAGGTTCTTGTGTCTGCCAGGCTCTACCTAACATCACCCTTGAACATCCCCTGAATATGTGCTTAAAGTTTGCATGTACTGTGCATACTCTTCTTTTGTCCTGTCAACAGAGGGCTGCTCTTGCCTCTGGTTTCTGCCTCCTTCCACCCAAGCCTCCGCTGCTGAGGCCCATATCGTTGTAAAGTATAATATGTTCTCCTTCTCCTTCAGGGGTTCTGTATCCTTATCAAGGAAGCTTCGTGAGGAACTGAGAATACCCATTTTCTTTTATTGATTAATCTTCAACTCTGCGAAATTTTAATTGATTCAATAAGTTTAATTATTTTAAGATTGAGGGGCCGGGCGCGGTGGCTCACGCTTGTAATCTCAGCACTTTGGGAGGCCGAGGCGGGCGGATCATGAGGTCAGAAGATCGAGACCACGGTGAAACCCTGTCTCTACTAAAAATACAAAAAATTAGTCGGGCGTGGTGGCGGGCGCCTGTAGTCCCAGCTACTCGGAGAGGCTGAGGCAGGAGAATGGCGTGAACCCAGGAGGCGGAGCTTGCAGTGAGCCGAGATTGCGCCACTGCACTCCAGCCTGGGAGACAGAGCGAGACTCCGTCTCAAAAAAAAAAAAAAAAAAAGATTGAGGATTATTTTTTTCTGTGAAAATACTATAAAATCATGCTATTGATCTCAACCTTTAGATTTAAGGGTTAATGATTGTTTTCTATAGAACTCTCAATTTCAAGCTAAATTTTTCTTTTTAAAGAGCATGTTTTTCCACATGGTAAGATTGGATGATAATCACTTGAACTAGACCAGAATTTAATTCTGATGTCATTCATATAGAAGATAAATTTTGCTTATGAATAATTTAAACCAATTTTTGGTTTGCTGTGTTCAGTAAAGAAATCCAGTTGAGTATATATTTCTCTTCTCTTTTCTATCTTTGTTAGTCACCATGTGTTTTTAAATTTAAATTAGCGTATGTATTATTAGATGCGTGACATAGAAAATGCCTAACCTATATGGAAATTCAGGGTTCCAAAAGCTATGTAATTTGAGTTAGATAATATAAGACCTTGACTTGTTTCTTTATCGCTGAGTTCTGGTATATTTTTATATAAGCCACTGCTGCATAGCCTAAAAGAGAATTGCTTCCTTTATCAACCTCATTTTACTCAACAGTAACAAACTGAATTTTAACTCAATGATGGCCAATGGCTTTTTCAGGTCTAACATCTTTTTCATGTTAGTCCCAAATCACCAACCTTACATAAAACATGTAAGTAAAACTCAATTATTTAGTATAAAAATCCAGATATCTCGTATTTTTTTACATTACTAAAAAGGACCACAATATAAATATATTTCCCTAACAAGGTGAATAGTGGCTTCTCTAGTCCAAACAAAAGCATAGTTTTCTTTCTTTATTTCTTCCTTTATTTCTTCCTTTCTTCCATTTTCCTCCCTTCCTTCCTTGCTCCCACCCTCCCTCCTTCTCCTCTTCCTTCCTCTTTCCTTCCTTTCCCTTTTCTTCTTTCTTTTACCTTACTTTGTTGAATAGTGACTCATGTGATTAAAATGTCTATATTGGCACAACCTCACGAGATTTTAGATGGATTAATTTCTTTTAAAACTAAGTTGCACTTTTAGGGTAGATACTTAATCATTCCAATATATAAGGATATTTGCATTTCCAGATACACACTCCCAAAACTTGGAAACATTATTCAAATGCGTGCACATTTAAAAATCTTTTCAGACATTGTTACTTTATTTCTACCAGATGGTTCTGTGATTCATTAAAGCCCGTGATTCCATTAAATGGGGGGCAGCTCAATGGGAAACTCTTACTGTCTCTGATTGTTCCACCACCTTATCTTGAATCTGCCTACCTGCATTTCATTAAAGCAATAAACCATGCCCTTGCATATTCCTGTGGTTTAATGTTTAGGAGACTGAGATGCCTGATCACTGAGAAAGAACACACAATCTTGTGAGCCATCAGGGTTGCTCAGAACTCTTTCAATTCTCAAAAGTCCTTAATTTGAAGAGGCAGTTCGCTAATGCCTTAAACAAGTTCCCATGACCTCTCCATCTGCTTGCATTAAAATAAGGTAAATTGCTCGCTCTTCTTTCACTTTCTCCAAAAGTGACATGGACGTGATTACTGTCTCCATCACCCAAATGACAAGTGATCTGATAACCCTCCACTTCTGCCTTCAGAATCCACAGCATGCCACCTCTGGAAGAATGGTGTGGAGGAGTAGAGCATACAAACCTGCTATGTGAGTTGAAGGAGCTATTCACACACCTTTGCATTTCTCTTACTGCAGGTATTTAACCTACGGCAAGTGTATTCAGACTTTCCATATTTATCCAAACATTCTTACTGACAGATGTCCATTATAATTAATATAAATATTTTTGTTAAATATATCTAGCAGTCCATTCTACACTCTTAGAGCCTGCTGTATCCAGGACGTAATGGTATTATTGTCAGTTTAATCATCTCTCTCTCTCTCCTATAAAACTCAGATCTCTTTGAGGTAATCAGCTTTGTAATATTTGTTTACTTCCTGCAGATTCTGGTACAATTTCTATGGTTGAATGACTAACTCATTGACCACTCTTGTTTGATCACATCCAGGGAAGGAATATACTTAACTGGGTTTTATATAAGGGAGGCCAAGTGTTTAGACCAAGAACTCTAAACTAGTAATTTACTTCATTGAAATTAACCCCACATATTCTGGTACTTTGTTATTTATACTACAACATTTATTTATACAACACATCCCATAAAAAAGAAGGATACATTGGAGGAAATGAAACTGAATTTGAGACTTAACAAAATGGTATAATCAAATTCCCATCAGTGTAGCAAAAATGAAAGAAAATCCCAGACAGTGAATCTAGGAGATGGAGATGAGGGGAAGAAGTGAATATGGGTTTAGAAAAGGGTTTGCCTTTCTTTTTTTTTTTCTTTTCCTCTTTTTTTATTTTTTTGATGAAGTTTCTCTCTTTTTGCGCAGGCTGGAATGCAGTGGCACAATCTCAGCTCGCTGCAACTTCTGCCTCCCGGGTTCAAGTGATTCTCCTTCCTCAGCCTCCAGAGTAGCTGGGATTACAGGCCCGCACCACCACACCTGACTAATTTTATATTTTTGGTAGAGATGGGGTTTCACCGTGTTGGCCCCGCTGGTCTCGAACTCCTGACCTCATGTGATCTGCCCGCCTCAGCCTCCCAAAGTGCTGGGATTACAGGCATGAACTACCGTGCCCAGCCTGCCACTCTTTTACTTACTCTTAGAACTGGAATCTTGTGGAACAGGCTGTGCAGTTTTGAATATTTGCTGCCTACATTTTACGTAGCTTTTTCAAGATGTCTACTGCAGAAAAAAAACCTATAATAAGAGATAAACACTCAGACAATATAATACCGTGTTTGCTTATAGCTTCTCTCCTAAAGTTAACTGTCAGTTAAGACTATCTGTTTTAGCCATGAGAAACCCACAACTGGATTGTGTGAATCTTGTGCTTTCAGGCACCGAGTGGGGCTTTGCCACCAACGGCTTCATTCATACTCCTTAGGTCAGCTGGTCACTCAGTTGGCATGTTGGATCTGCTTGGATTGTAGTAAAGCTACAAATATCATTCCTGCACTCAAGAGACTGGTAATTTATAAAAGGAGACAAAATTTGAGTGTAACATACAGTAAAAGGTAATAGTGACTCAAACTACTAGTCTTGAACAGAGAAATTGTAAACAAATAACACAAGAGCTTATTACTTCTGATTTTCTGCTTATATAGGTATGTCTTTTGTTTTAAAATATTTCTTTATGCCCCAAATTATACACAAATACAAACACACAGACACAGTACAGCATGATGATGTGTTCAAAACACAGAACAGCTGTGAAGAATATTCTTGAACTCAATGAACTCCACCCTTGCTAAAAGAGAAAATTGAACAATGTTATCCATGAATATATATTATCCTACATACACACACTATATGTATGTATGTATTTACACATATGGCTAGTATTTCATAATATATACACAAACATACATACATACATATATTAATATTTAGGGTATAAAAATTCTCACATTAGATAAAATATTGCTAAAAAGCCTAGAAACTTCTGTCAAGTGGATAGATACTAGATCCATACATTAAAATACTTTTCTTTTGAAAAGTCAGGGGAAAAATATTCTGATACTTTGAATGGCTACTCAAATAATTACAAGAATAATTAAAGTTAACATTTTCTTGGCCTGACTTTGAATTTGTTTGGGAGGAGTAATAGTATATATTCAATTCTTCCTAATAATTAGTGTCAAGAAAAAATGTATCTTCTGTTCTTTCCTCTTTTGGACAAAAAGCTGACTGGTAGCTGAGGACTGGATAAGGAATGTATTAGTCTGTTCTCATGCTGCTAATAAAGACATACCCAATACTGGTAGTTTATAAAGGAAAGAGGTTTAATTGACTCACAGTTTCACATGGCTGGGGAGGCCCTACAATCATGGTGGAAGGCAAAGGAGGAGCCAAGTCATGTCCTGCATGGTGGCAGGCGAGAGAGTGTGTATAGGAGAACTCCCCTTTATAATACCATCAGATCTTGTGAGACCTACTCACTATCACGAGAACAGCCTGGGAAAGACCCACCCCCAAGTTTCAACTACCCCCCACCAGGGTCCTTCCCCTGACATGTGGGAATTATGGGAGCTACAATTAAGATGAAATTTGGGTGGGTACACAGTCAAAGCATATCAAGGGAAGTATGGTGGTTCGAATATTACTACCAGACAATGTTGTTACTATAACTCAGAGGTCATTAATTTATCCATTCAAAAAATATTTACTGAGCTCAAGGCCAAGCACATAGAACCAATGCTAGGGGTAAAGATAAAAAACACACACAAGACAAAATCCATATTCCAAAAACAGTAGCAGAAATATTTCCAGTCCCACATGCTCTTCCAGAACATTTTATGAAGTCTATGCCCTCTCCTCTTGAACTTGGTCAGGCTTTTGTAACTAACTTGACTGTACAGCAACCCTGACTTCTGAGGCCAGGTCATAAAAGGTAATGCAACTTCTGGTTTTCTTGGGATACTTGCTTTGAGGGCCTTGAGCTGCCATTTGAGAAGTCTGAGGTTGCCATCTTGTGCGGAAGCCCAAACTAACTCATGCGGAGCAAACACACGGAGAAGAGAGATGTCCAGTCAGCCCATAGCTGCCTTCCACTGTTCCAGCTCTAGTCACCATCTGCAGACTGCAGAAGACTGCAGATCTATGCAGATATGCCCAAGACTGAACCATCTATGACTACAGAAGAAACTCCAAGCCAGAATTGCCCAACTAGATGATTCTCAAATTTCTGACCCCCAGAAATCATGAGAGATAAATGGTTGTTGTATTTTAAATGACTATTTTGAGATTATTTGTTACACAACAATTGATAACTGGAACAGACCTGAAGAATGTTCTAATTTCGTGGGAGATATGAGCCTTAATAATTTACATAGACTTCATAATAAATTATATATAGATCACAATGTAAGAGAGAGAGACTTATAAATGTCACAAGAGAAAAGTAATTAAAGCACCATATAAACTCAGAGAAAGGTGAAATGAAGTACGCCTGAAGCTAACATTGAAAACCTGGTCAGAGAGCTGGTGAATGAACGGGGCCTTCACTTAAGGATGAAATTTGGACATGAAAAATAAGAAAATTTCAGGTAGAAGGAACAAGTTCCTCATCAACATATAACTGGCTTTATATATAATACCTTACACATGTCTCAATTATAGTGGCCCATTCAAACCTTATAGGACAAGATTACCATTCTATGGTGCCTTATGCCATTTTGTCTTAAGGCAAAATCATCCTTATGTTTTTACTTCTACTCTGGAATTCATATCTGTTTCATACAGTATGTGTTATTTTGAGAGTTGCTGGGATTTATGGCATCCTCTATATTCATCAAAACCACATTGTCAGAGCACCTGCCATGTTCTTGTCCTTCTGGCTGGCTTTGGAGAAAAGGGAGGAACAGGACATTGTCTTTGCCTTGAAGGAGCTCATGGCCTAGTCACAGTGGCAGTGCTAGGAACTGGGGGATTAAAAGAGCGGCAAGTTAAGAGAAAACTAGTGGCACATAGGAGGGAGTAAGCAACCATGCAGAGGAGGTGATATTCTAACTGAATCATTAAAGATGCAGCTTTGCCAGACAGAAAGAGAAGAAAGAATTCCCGGCAGGGGGGTGGTGGCATGCACCTGTAATCCCAGCTACTCAGGAGGCTGAGGCAGGAGAATGGTGTGAACCCGGGAAGCGGAGCTTGCAAAGAGCTGAGATCACGCCACTGCACTCCAGCCTGGATGACAGAGCAAGACTCTGTCTCAAAAAAAAAAAAAAAACATTCCCGGCAGAGAAGACAGGAAGAGAAACAGCCCCAAATGTAAAACATGGTGTGTTTTGGGAAATACAAACAGTTCAGCACAACCCATGGCATAAGATCTAAATTGGGAACCTGAGTGTTGAGCTAGAAAAGGAGGCAGAAGGCAGCTTACTGAGGGGCCTGCATTCCTCATTTGCTGAGAGTTTTGGCCTCCGTCCCAAAGGTGACAGAGAATCTTAGGAAAGGTCTCATTGTATTGAGATTATACATTCAAATATAATTATTTCTTACGTAGCTGTTCTCTCTATGTATGGTTTTAGGAGACAGAACATACTTTTTGACGAAAACCCATCACATTTCTGCCTACTTTAAGATTCTGACATGCATTTTCCCAATGGGTAGTATTCACCCTAATGATAAGACCTAATGTAGCCTGAAGAAAATGCCACCTTACAGGAATCAGAGGCAATGTATTCCAAAGTGTTTTCCACTCACTGCTCTTTCTGGAAATGTGGTTTCTCATGCCATGAAACTTGCATGATGCCATAAAGACAGGGACTGTAGTAATTTATGGACCCTGGCTCTGTCAGGTCCATTGATCTCCTAGAGACAGATTAATTACAATTTAAGAACCCCTACCCCCATACAAAACACACACTATTGGTCTTTTCCCACTGTCAGGAAATTCTGGTGGTAAATAATTCAAGAAAAATGCAACCCCAGTGGGAACTGCAAGTGCCTGTATTTCATGACCCATGATATCCCCTATGACGTGTGATGCTGTGCCAATGAGACCACAGGCTCATTAATGAACCCTCATGCTGCCATAATTGTTCCGCTCCCTTTGGCTCAGGTTATCTGATCTGCCCGAAGTCTTTTCATTCATTGTCGTCTACAAAGAAGGGCAATTCCTCCACAAAACCCATCCTCATGTTTTTTTTCTTTTCTGTAAGGCTGATGGTGTTCTACATGCCTTACGCATGTTTTGTTGTTGTCGTTGTTACTGTTTCCTATTTGGGTCTTTTAGAGTTTCAGGAAGAGACTTTAAAATCAGCCACCATTGTCCATTGAAGATATTTGTCTTTTAGCTTTATTCAATTGAAAATCAAACTCCCCAGGCAGTTAATAACTCTGGCTATATATTTCATTGTAAACAGCAGATATGACTTTAGAGCTCAAAGAATTGATGGTCTAGCTCAGTATTGTTGGTAAAACAGCAATGGTTAAAAAAGCAGTCTTTTAGAAAAAAATTAGCTGAGCATAGTGGTGGGTGCCTGTAACCCCAGCTACTCAGCAGGCTGAGGCAGAAGAATCGCTTGAACCCAGGAGGTAGAGGTTGCAGTGAGCCAAGATTGTGCCACTGCACTGCAGCTTGGGTGACAGAGTGAGACTCTGTCTCAAAAAAAAAAAAAAAAAAAAAAAAGAGTGTTTTAGAATGGGCAAAACACTCATGCATAAGGTCCTTTGAGCCCTTTTGGATGTTGGTTACTTGGGCACACCAATTAGCTTGGGGTACATTCTGTTCTGTTCCGTTTTTTCCAAATCTTTTTCCTAGACTTTCCCCTCCTGTCCTTCTCTAGGGTGAGTGCTTTTAATATATTTGTTTCTAAAATCAGCAATTCACATTCCTGTGTCATTTAACTCACAACCATCTTGGAAGAGAAGTACTGTTAATCTAATTTTCCCAATGAGGAACTGACATTTAGAGAAATTCAATAACATGCCCCAGGTTACAGGGCTACCCCGTGGAAGAGCTCAGCTTCCAATCCTCAACTGTCTGACTTCAAAGTGTTTTTCTTACTCACTGTCCTAAGTAAGTTCTCTTCCAGATATCTGCATAAAATAATTTCTAGAAGTTTCCTTCTGCTTAGGCCTTTAAGAATATGACAAAGGGATTGCTTGGTGCTTGTAAAGTTTTGTCATATAATTTATTTATTTTAATTATAATGAACATGGAGGGCGTATCTAAGTTTCCCTCCACTGTCCTTTGAGATTAATATAAAATTGACATAGGTATTTGCTTGCAGTAATCCAGGAGTGTCCAATCTTTTGGCTTCCCTGGGCTACATTGGAAGAAGAAGTACTGTCTTGGGCATGACATAAAGCAGATTAACACAGGAACAGAAAACGAAACACCGCATGTTCTCACTCAAAAGTGGGAGATGAACAATGAGAACACATGGACACAGGGAGGGCAACATCACACATTGGGGCCTGTCCGGGGGTGGGGGGCTAGAGGAGGGATAGCATTAGAAGAAATACCTAATGTAGATGTCGGGTTGATGGATACAGCAAACCACCATGGCACATGTATACCTATGTAACAAACCTGCATGTTTTGCACATGTATCACCAGAACTTAAAGTATAATAATAATAATAATAAACAGACTAACACTGAAGATAGCTGATGAGCTAAAAAAAAAAGGCCTGTGCTTAAATCTCATAATGTTTTGAGAAACTTTATGAAGTTGTATTGGGCTGCATTCAAAGCAGCCCTGGGCCACATGCGGTCCGCAGCTGTGGGTTGGACCAGCTTGGACTAAACTCTCTTGTCTTCTCTTTGTTCTTTCCTTACCCACCCAGAAATGGAATGCAATCCCTGCTCTATAATTTTTTAAAGGTGTTTATATGTACAAAACAGACCTTAATAAATATTTGGGGCAGTGATTGGGTTTTATTTAGTAGCTGTGCAAACAATGTAAAATTGAATACTAGGTGTACCATCAAAAGTGAATATATAAATTCAATTACAGGATTAATACAGTAGCCAGAATTCCTTGTAAACAATACTAAAATAGAATAAAAATAAAAGTTACTGGCAGGGTGCAGTGGCTCATGCCTGTAATCCCAGCACTTTGGGAGGCCGAGGCAGGTGGATCATGAGGTCAGGAGATCAAGACCATCCTGGCTAACACAGTGAAACCCCGTCTCTACTAAAAATACAAAAAATCAGCCAGGCGTGGTGGCGGGTGCCTGTAGTCCCAGCTACTCAGGTGGCTGAGGCAGGAGAATCGTGTGAACCAAGGAGGCAGAGGTTGCAGTAAGCCAAGATCGCGCCACTGCACTCCAGCCTGGGTGACAGAGTGAGACTCTGTCTCAAAAAAAAAAAAAAAAAGAAAAAAAAAGAAAGTTGCTTTTATTGTAGATCATATATTTTATCCTTAATGTGTCATATGCAAGATGCCTGTCTTTCTGCCATCTTACCACTTGAAAACCCTTTCTTCCCACTACTGATTTCCTCAGCAGCTTCAGCAGCGGCATCCAGCCATGTCAGGCTCTTCACTCTACAAAAGTGGCTTGCAGCTCAGTTGGACATCTGAACAGCAACTTGACTCTTACTAGCATACTAGCTGCGCAACACTGAACAAGTATTCAACCTCTCTTAGCTTCAGTTTTCTCATCTACAAAATGGGGAAATAAATAGTAATCACTTTAAATGTTGTGAGTATGAAAAATGAGGTCATTTTAGGAGAAGAATTTAGCATGGCAGTTGCCATATAGAAAACTGTCAAAATATGCAAGCTGCTATCCATGTTTTTTTTTTTTAATTTAATTTAATTTTTCAGAGGCAAGGTCTCACTCAGTCACCCCGACTAGGATATGGTGGTGCAATCCTAGCTCACTGCAGCCTCTGACTCAAAGGATCCTCCTGCCTTAGCCTCCTGAGTAGCTGTGACTAAAGGCACCTGCCACCATGGCTGATTAATTTTTAATTTCTTTTTGTAGAGACGGGGGCTGCTATGTTGCCCAGGCTGGTCTCAAACTCCTGGCCTTGGCCTCGCAAAGTGCTGGGATTGTAGATGGAATCCACTGCGCCTGGCTCCCTGTTATTTTTGTTCTTTTCAAAAATGATTATAAATGTTTGTCTCTAACTGTTGTTAACGAATCCACTGAAAATGATTTTCTTTTAATAAAAAGGAAAGAGATCATGCCAGAAAACAGTCTGCAAACCAGGAAGATGTAGCCTTTGGTGTGAAACAAAGATGCACTCCCAGAAAACAAAGACAGAGGTTGTCTTTTATAGGGAAAGTTCCCGCCCTGCTTTCTACTCTGGTCTGCTATGAAAAAGAGGAATGCAAACTTGTTTAGTTTGGATTGGTTAAGCTTGCTGAAATCTGATTGGTCACACAGTCTATTTGTTAGATCCAGGAGGCAAAATGGGATTTTCCAGCAGCCACTGATACAAGCAGCATGAATAAGAACAGATAGCTATAAAGTTCCAAAGTTATGTGAGCATGTAGGTTTTCTGGGAACACAGAGTACTTGTGTGACCTCTAGTCAGCAAATGGCTGCTTGGCTCTATTTTTGAATTTATGCTTTTAGCCATCGTGGAACCATCTTAAAAATTGTCTTTTTCAAGATTCACACTATTTATTACCTTGGGGATAAAGTTTCCCCATTTGCCAAGTCCCTCAGCCCCTCATCTCTTCTTTGAATGTTTTGCGCTGCAATCGATTGCTTATGTCTTCTGTGCCTAAAGGGGGCATATTTTTCTTTTAGACAGAAATCAACTGTTTGAGCAGAAAACTGATGCCATGACCCTCCCTATACAATGATATTTAAATCAAAAATTTATCGTCTAAATTTCCAAAGACCTGCCCAGTTTGTAGTTTTAGGTGCATCACTGGTTAGCCATTTCTGCATGATACCGTGTTTGCTACATTAGTTCATGTTATTCCTGCTCTGTGGAGAAAGAACTGAGGATAGGAGAGGCTGGGTCACATGTGCAGTGTAGCCATGTAGCTTGATTTATAGAAGCTCGATTTTTAGAAGACTGAAGTTTGATTTATAGAAGGACACAAAACATGTTTGTTCATTAAGTTATTCAACAAATACATATGGTGCAACTAGGCATTGATTAAATAAGTGAATTCTCAGAGAAATTTTTCAGTGATAGGTCTTCACTATTATTTAACTGAAGGAAGGAGGGCAAAGCTTGTCTTTTAGTTCCCAGTAAATCTTTGTCCATTTTTGAAGTACTGTCAAGCAATTAGCAAGCAAATGTGAAAATGTACTCAGGTAGGTTCTTGTGTGCCTTCTCCTACCCTTCCTATAACAGAGAAGTCCAAGGAGTTTTTCTCCCTGGATAAATAAGCAAGAAACACAGTGTGACTTGTGTGCAATCCAGTGAGAGAATGAGAACATTACCCCAAATTTTCACTGTGGCTCCAACATAAAAAAACTCTCACTGACTTCATTTGGAAAATATGATCTCCTCCAGAAAGGCTGAGGATGGCTGCAAAGGCTCAGACAGGCTCTAAATAAAGTCTCTTCGGAGGAGGTTTGGAACTTCAAAGCAAAGCAACTGAGTCTCAGAGAAAAAAGAAACCTCTGGGGTCACCTCAATGTGCTTCTCCACAGGCACCAAGCTGCTCACAGAAGTTCCTCTTATCCAGGAAAAGGTTGCAGCCCTGCTGTCTCAGGAGGAGGCCAGCTTGACTCAGAGATTCTAAAATTTCCTGAATGTTTCTTAATTTGTTCCATTCTCTCCATTGCTACCAAGTAACCTTAGCTCTAAATCTTCATATATCTTCTCTACGCTCTTGCATCAGCCTAACAGGTCCCTGCCCAATGTCTAGCCACAGCCCTCTTAATTTGCAATTGCCAGAATTTTTTTTTTTTTAACTACAAATGTGGTCAGTTTAATTGTCTGCTCAGAATCTTTCAAATCCTAGCATTTTATGCAAAGATCAGATGTTTTGTCCTGTGCTTATCTATCTTACTTCATTTTCTGTTTCCTTAGTACTAACATCACAGTTCCTTGCATGGTCTGTGGAGGCCAACATCTCTGTACCTTCACACATGCTGTTTTCTGAAACACCAGTCTTCTGCCTTCTCCCAGTTGTTCAATTAGTAAGTCTTTCCAAATCTATACCTCTTCTAGGTATATGTCTAGGCTGGATAAGGGCCCTTATTTTTCCCAAGTAAGCATCCTAGGCTTAGCTTTCCAAATGAATGCTTTCTCCTTTGAAGAAATCATCATTGGAGGCTATGCACATATTCTGATGTGCCTTAAATATATTGTTTTAAAGTCAAAGGCCGGGCGCAGTGGCTCATGCCTTTAATCCCAGTACTTTGGGAGGCTGAGGCGGGCAGATCACCTGAGGTCCGGAGTTCGAGACCAGCCTGGCCAACATGTTGAAACCCTATCTCTACTAAAAATACAAAAAATAGCCAGGTGTAGTGGCTCATGCCTATAGTCCTAGCTACTCAGGAGGCTGAGGCAGGAGAATCGCTTGAACTCAGGAGGTAGAGGTTGCAGTGAGCCGAAATCGCACCACTGTATTCTAGTCTGGATGACAGAGGGAGACTCTGTCTCCAAAAAAAAAAAAAAAAAAGTCAATTAAAATATATTCAAGCCTCGTTTCTCACTAGATGGCCTTTGACCCACCACATTGGAGATAGTTTGTGTCATGTTTTAGCACATGTGTTTTCAAATCAGGCACATTGGGCTCAACTAACAATTCTGTGAAGTACTAGTATGTGTCCTTGAAGAATTTCACCAGCTTCTGAACATTATTTTTTCCTCTTTAATGTATAGGAAATACAGCCACATAAAGTTTTTGTGAAAATTATTTTTATTTATTTATTTTTTATCATTTTTTTTGAGACAGGGTCTGACTGTAATCCATGCTGGAGTGCAGTGGTGCAATCATAGATTACTGCAGCTTTGAACTCCTGGGTCCAGCGATCTTCCTGCCTCAGCTTCCCAAGTAGCTGAGACTACAGGTATGCACCACCATGCCCAGCTAAAAATTAAACAATGCAATGCATAAGTAAGACATATTTAGCACAATAAATGATACATATATGTTGGTTAATAAATATAAAAGGTGATATATCACATTTTCAAAAATATGTTTTGACCTTCTCAGTTGCATACTCTCTGCTTTCTGTTCTCTCATAGAACTTTCTTTCATATGTGATGCAATTAAGGCCCATAATAGGATATATTATACAGGAGGGATAATATTTCATGTTATGGAGATAGAGAGAGGAGGATAAGCAGGCACTTTTAATAGTACACAAAAGGATGTTGTCCTGAGTTCTAAGTGAATTCATAAATGTAAAATGGCTGACACATATTGGGTACTCCATGAATGTTTAGATTACCTTTTCACTGGTGGCAAAACGTGGTTTCATGAAGTTGTTTATGTTCTTGGAAAAATATTGGAAAAAGATCTAAAGCCAAACTATGGTAGTCAGAATCATGGCCACCCCAAAAATGCCCACGACCTAATCCTTGGAATTTGTGAATATGCAATCTTACAGGCAAAGGGGGATTAGGGTACCTGACGCCATTAAGGTTGCTAATCAGCTGACCTTAAAATAGGGAGATTCTCTAGATTATCCAGAAACCGTTAATGGATTCTCCCTCAGGTCACCAGAAGGAATGTGGCCCTCCTGACACTTTGATATTATCCCAGGGAGACCACAGTCTGAAAGGATTGTGTGATAAAACTTTGTGTTGTTTTAAGTCAATAAGTTAGTCATAATTAGTTACAGCAGCATCAGCAAACTAATATACAAACTAAAGAACAAATATTAACTTCTGACGGCTAGCCAGGAACCTGGAGTTTTGTTACAGAGTGCTGCATTGGTAGTTAAAACAAAATTGCCTATAAAGTACGGAACTGAGATTCTTTAGGAGGTCATGAACTCTCTTGGCACATAAATCCTGAAAGCTCATGTGGTTCTCATCGTTTACCTTTACCTTATCAGTAAACTTCAGAGAAAACCAGCATGTCTTCGGTAGCCGGGAAAGCGTTAGGGGCTGTCACATTTTTGATCTCCCTATGTATGAGGGTAGTTGACTTAATGCTGGTGAAGAAGGAATGCAGTGGCAGCTGTTCTGTAAAATGCTGCACATTTGTTAATCATGTTCGTCATCAGGATGACAACAATAATGACTAGTAGTTGTTCAGTATATTTCCGAAGTTGTATGTATGTTTTTCTAATCTTCACCCAAAAAAGAAAGTCATACAAAGTAGCTATTCATATATCTATATCTATATCTATATAGATATAGATATATATATTTTTTAAGATGGAGTTCCTCTCTTATTGCCCAGGCTGGGGTGCAACGGGACAATCTCGGCTCACTGCCATCTCTGCCTCCCTGGTTCAAGCAATTCTCCTGCCTCAGCCTCCCGAGTAGCTGAGATTACAGGCATGCACTACCACGCCCAGCTAATTTTGTATTTTTGTAGTAGAGACAGGGTTTCTCCATATTGGTCAGGCTGGTCTCGAACTCCCGACCTCAGGTGATCGCCCACCTTGGCCTCCCAAAGTGCTGGGATTACAGGCATGAGCACCATGCCTGGCCCATATATCTATTTTTAAAATTAGGGAATTGAAGCACAAAGAAGTGAGTTGCCCAAAGGTGTAGAACCTGTACATCATGGTGCCTCTACCAACATCTGGTCTTGGAGACTCAAGCCCGTGCCTTGTACATTATGTAGTACTGTCTCCCTAACAAGCTTTGCTTCTCTTTTTCACTTTAGAATAAAAAAGCAGCTGACATTATTCTAAAATTTGTATCATACCTTGGTTTGTGAAACTCGCCCCCCATGCCCCCCGCCATGAAACCAATTCTGTACACAGAACTATTTGACGGATTTGATATTCAATGTCCATTCTTTCTAACAGATGTTGCATGTCAATATGCTGCTTATGGTGCTGAAGAGCTATTATTTCACTACAATATCATCATATGAAATGTCATTGTATTTTCCCAGGCACAGTGCTGTGATATGCAGTAACATTGAAATCAGAGGCTATTAGGACATTTTCCCAGAACAAAATGTGTCCCAGAAGAAACAATGTGATGTGGCTTATCCTGGTGTGTTATTTTCTCCCAAGTAATTGTCTCCTCCCCCTGCAAGCTCACATATTTTAAGCTTCACAAATAACACTTTCAAGAAGACTTTGAAATGAAAGGCCCACACAGTTATAGAGAACTCTAGGGACATGTGTGTGTGTGGTGTGTGTGTATGTGTGTGTGTGTGTATTTGCTTTTCTTAGGCGGATACTGAAATGGCACAGAATGTGGGAGGTGTTATGGTAGGTTTCCTGAGGCCTGGGGAGCATGAAAGAATCCCTTCATCAGCCTTATTGTTGCAGAACTTCAAAGCGACACCAAGAAAGAATAGTTGTATGAGCAGTCAGGCTAGAAATTCACCATCTCCTCTGTTTCAATTGTGTTTCAAGTCCATTGCTCAGGTGACCTTACACAGTGTTGGGAACTAACGAGGGTGGTAAGCACATCAGCTTTTCAAAGTGTTACTGATTTAAATTGCCATCTTGGATTTTGCTTCCCTTCTGAAGCTATCTGCTCTCATCCGGAAGGGAAGGTGGTGAACTGGGAATTAGTAAGGAATAGATTCTTATCTTTTATGATTGACCTATACATTTTATCCCCAAGAAGCTGGAGGTGGGAAAATTCGTGTATTTATTCATTCACTCATATAAACCATTTTAATTAAATATAGCCAGTGTGCCCAAAACACAAGTGCAGCCTGTTTCTGAGAGCATACTTTTTTTTCTTCCTTTTAGACCGTACCACTTCATATATCCTTTGGATTATATAAACACACTTAATAACTGGTTCTTACCCTTGAGAAACTTGGGGCAAAGAGACTTTCACATGTAGAAAATCCATGGCTCTTTAAGGTGCCTACTGTTACCAAAACACCCGGGGTTTGATCAAGGTCCTGCTGCTCCAGGCACAGAAAGCCAATCACTGCGACACCCACTGAGTATTGCCAAGGAAGAAGGCTTTAATCAGGTGCTGCAGCCGAGGAGATGGGAGCTCAGTCTCAAGTCCATCTTTCTGATGGACTAAAACCAGAGGTTTTTATAGCAGGAAAGAAATGTAGCAATGTGTAAGAAAACAAGAACTAGGGAGATGCAGGAAGCAATCATGGTGAATGAGGGATCTAGCATCTGGTGTAGTGATCTGGTGAGTTTTAATTTTTTGATACTTTTTTGAGAGTCTCAAGGTCCTTTCCTGAGGAAGGAACTGAGACATAAAACGAATATAAGTTTCAAGACTTAAGACCAGAAGGGTGGGCCAGACCCAGTGGCTGACGCCTGTAGTCCCAGCACTCTGGGAGTCTGAGGCGGGTGTATCACCTGAGGTCAGGAGTTTGAGACCAGCCTGGCCAACATAGTGAAACCCTGTCTCTACTAAAAATACAAAAAATTAGGTGGGCATGGTGGTGCATGCTTGTAAAATCCCAGTTACTCATGAGGCTGAGGCAGGAGAATCGCTTGAACCCAGGAGGCGGAGGTTGCAGTGAGCAGAGATTGCACCACTATACTCCAGCCTGGGCAACAGAGCGAGACTCTGTCTTAAAACAAAACAAAAAAACAAACAAAAAACAGAAGGGTCAAGTTCTATGTTTATTTTATTTTATTTTTTAAGTTACCTATGGGACTATTGGGTGTGTTTCACTACCATGCCAGCTTACCACATGAAGGGCCTGAGCAAGATTTAGCTATAGAAGAGAATCTGCTAAGCTGATGACATGTATAATACCTGCCATATTTCCAGAGGGGCTGCTACTACTTTAAGCCAAAACTACCTGGGAATGTTTTAGAGAACAGCTATTGAATAAGCTGGCTTTGAGGAGATTGGTAGGATCTAAGGGGTAGAAGAAAAGCAAGAGCATTTTAGGTGATACTGCTGCTACATGTGTGTCCCCATATGGCCCTAAATAGGCTTGGATGAAGTTATGGCTTTTTATGAGAAGAATGGGAGAGCAGCTGAAGAAGAAGGCTAGGCAGGCCTTGAGTGCTCCAGTAAGAGTTCACACCTTTTACAGGTGAAGGTAAGGTAAGTATTTGACAGATGTCTTTTTTTTTCTTTTTTTTTTTAATCAGTGGAATGGCAGGCTTAAATCATTAGTTTAGCATTAGTTTAGGTGGTGAGTGTGATCTATTAGGAGACAGAGAGGCAAGTAACAGGTGTGCAGCAGGGAGGGTTGTTTTATTTTTCCAGAAGTGAGAAAAGGGAGTGTGGGAACCAATGAGGGTTGTGAGCCCAGAAGGTGCCAAGTGCCTCCCATACATGATCCTAGTTTATCCTTGGTGCAGTAGATACAATGAGCCTCACTTTACAGCTGAAGAACTAAAGCTTGGACAAGTATGATAACATGCATGAGCTCAAAAGAATACTATTCTATAGAACTTTTCTTGGCTGTATGTCTCCTGTTAGTTTCACTTCATCAGGCTGCTGGGAGATCATGAGCACAAAGTTACTGTACATCCTGAGTTAACCTCTACATTACAATTGCCAATAACACAGCTCATCTCCTCCTTACAGACACACAATTATGGTCAAAGCTTCCACCTCCACCCTTCCCAAAAGGCAGGGAAGGGGAATTAGAAGTGGAGGGAGATATGTTCTCTCAGTGGGAAGAAGAATTCTTCTCTTGTTTATTAACTGAAGTCATCTCCTTGCTTAATAAATTCCACTGGGGTGATCCACAAGATCTAAACATATGGAAGCCTTTTTTTTCCTTTTGGGGTGCTCTGGGGAAGATGTACTTCATAGCATTTGCCTTTTGGAGTTTGGAAGGACACGTTATACTTAGATCCCTTTCTTGCCATGATATCATCTATTCATGTCCTATGTCTTGTACACAGCAGTCTCCCAACAATGACTGCCTTATACTGGAATGATCTGCCTTGTCTCCCTTCCATACCAGATTGAGGTCTTTGAGACCAAGAATGGTTGCTTTTTTTAAAAAAAAAATTCTGTTTCTCTAAGTTTTAGATCCTGAGAGAGCATCTTGGCATATTTAACTAAATTATGTATTAAGAACTCTATGTCTAACTATATAATACAATATAGTCTTCAAAAATGTTCACAAGACAAGCAAATCAGTAGATTCTATTATTTACAATGATTAAACAGTTGAACTCATAGATGTAATGTGAATGATTTCTAGTTGTGAAGGCTTAGTGCTTACTTACTGTGTAAAATGAGAACCTGTCTGGGCGTGTTGGTTCACGCCTGTAATCCTAGCAGTTCGGGAGGCCGAGGTGGATGGATCACCTGAGGTCAGGAGTTGGAGACTATCCTGGCCAACATGGTGAAATCTGTCTCTACCAAAAATACCAAAATTAGCTGCCGTGGTGACACACAACTGTAATTCCAGCTACTCAGGAGGCTGAGGCAGGAGAATTGCTTGAACCTGGGAGACAGAGTTTGCAGTGAGCTGAGATCTTGCCACTGCACTCCAGCCTGCATGATGGAGCAAGACTCCATCACAAAAACAAACAAACAAACAAACAAACAAAAAGCAAAAAACAAGAACCTACAAGTACTAACAGGAAACCAAATATGTTCAGACCTGTCTATTTTATATATCTATTCCTAATTATCTTTGTGATGAATTTTTGTTATTTTAATAACATTAGTATTTATTCTTAGATTATAACATAATATGAAATTATTTTACATATATTTATATATCATATATATTTTTATATAATGCATTTTTATATTATTTATCCTTTTTTTAAGAGACAGGGACTTGCTGTGTCAACCAGGCTGGAGTGCAATGGCCTGATCATGGCTCACTGCAGACTTGAACTTCTGGGCTCAAGTGATCCTCCTGCCTCAGCCTTCCAAGTAGCTACACCACTGCTCCTGGGCTTATTTATCACTGTTTAATTAGTTATTCAGTAATTCATTTTGTTTTTTTCATGGTAGTATTTATAAAGTTCCTGTTTCAACCCATCAAAAAGTTGTATAACAGAAAGGCTACCAGATCAGAAAACAAGTGACTGGGGTTTTAGTTGTCCTCCACTACCAACTGATTTTGTGATATTGGGCAAATCATTTCTCCTCTCAATGCATCAAATTCATCATGTGTACAATGAGCAAGTTGCTTATATAAGTGTCACGGAGTTTCACCAACTCTCAAATTTCCAGGTAAGAAAAAGTGTTTTGTTTGTGTCTGAGGGTCAGTGTGTTGACCATCAGTCTCAGAGTCCTCCATAAATCAAAAAGCAGCTGATGGATTTGACCTAATCGATATTTTTCATGGCCTAGAATCTAATTTAGGCTGTCTGTTTGGCTCCTGGCCAAGCTGCCTAGCAGCCCTCCAAATACTCATACACTCCGGCTAGGTGGATAGATAGAACTTTATAAACCCAGATGGTCTTGGAGTAAGTACATATCTGAAACTGAAGTCTCTGGCTCCCAAATTTTGACCACTAAGAACTTTTTTGATTAAGTCATTAGCCTTCAAATTATTTTGCTTTTAAAGTTTTGCCAAGAAAACTTTATTATTCATCTAATGATTATCAGTGCCTGTTTGCGTTAACAAAGTGATATTAATCTGAGCATCTGATAAAACTGTGATCACCAGAGTGACTCTCCAGTTCAAAGCAAATAAACTTTAGCTTTTATTC
The DNA here is from genome assembly GCF_009828535.3 of Hylobates moloch. Taxonomy (NCBI): domain Eukaryota; kingdom Metazoa; phylum Chordata; class Mammalia; order Primates; family Hylobatidae; genus Hylobates; species Hylobates moloch. Next base: position 14,068,558 of record NW_026652288.1, on the reverse strand, counting down.
CACATGATCTCTTTGCAGGTAAATGTATGATTTCCAATTGGGCCAGGGCTTCACATAGAGATGAATAAAAAAATATCTAGAACGATATATGGGGTGGAGGAAGAATACTGACCTCATGGGTCATTCATTAGAGAGAGCTGGAGGTGAAATTCTCAGGCTCTAACTGAGCTGGGTTGTGGTTAGATCAAAAGGAGATACGCAGCAGAATATTTGGATACATAGGGAAGCTTGTTCACCAGCAGCATGTAGATTCAAATGAAACAGCAGAGAACAAAAGAAGGTTCAGAGAAATATAGAATAATGAGAAGAGAAGATATTTGACCTTAAGAACCTACAATTTGTAGAATAACATAGGATGAGAGTTATGGGTAGAGTAGCCCCAAGATTTGAAACAATATTCTGGTATAATGTTTTCATATAATGGTGATTCCATGTGTGATGAGAGAATTCCACCAAGTGTGGGACTCTGATCTGCTGTGGCTGAAGTTGGTACAGAAGCAGGCCCTGAGTAAATGGATGAGGATTTGGTTGGTCCTGAGGACAGATCTCAAGTCTTCAGAAGCCTAAAACATAGCTATTGAAACATAGATGAATGTTGCTTAAATTGTACTGATTGGTTGGCATTTCAAAAATATTCAATTCATTCAAATGAATGAATGATCTACTCCATTTTTAAGGACGTAGATAGAAGTACCCAAGAAATGTCTTAACAGGAATGTATGTGAGCTGGAATGGAGTAAAGAGGAGAGATATCATGGGGGTAAAGCCAAATATGATATTCTCCAGGATTGGGGTGTGTATGTGGAGGTGGGGGCAACTTGTGGAAGAAATAAACACCGAAGCATTGTGTAGATGGAAGCCCTAATATGTGATGGTCAAGAAGTAGAGCTCAGAGCCAAACAGAAGCCAGAGAAACAGGATTCTAATTTGCTATGAGATCCTAGGATAGTCTCAGAATAATATTGTATGCAAGCAACAAGTTTCCTCAGAGTCTTTGTAGGTTATTAAATCATTCATTTTAAATTATTAAATCAGCACACTCTTCAATTTACGTTTGAGGAAACTAAGGCCAAGGGGAGTAAAGTGATTGGCTGAAGTTGACACTGATGGGGGCAGAGCCTGGTCTGGAACTCCCATCCTTCTTCCCACTCCCTTGCACTGATTCACCAATGAACAAAGACCCCAGACATGCCCTGGGTCTGTGGCAGGCTCAAAAGTTTCTGCAGCAGCGCTCTGTCAGATTGCCTACCCCTGCAACATCTGCCAAGCTGTCCTGCCACATCATGTTCTTTTCCCTCTTCGAGTTGTTAGGAATCTTCTGGTCACATTTGACAAGTGGAGCAGAACTCATAGGCTTTGCAAAAGCCTTTCACTAGCCAAATCCAGGAAAGCCTCATTAAGAGTGAATCAGTGAAGGCCTATCAAAGTAAGATCTTTGAGCCAAACTAAACTGTGACCTATTTATTGTGAAGAAGTACAAATAGAAATCTATTGAACTACAGCACCAACATATTCTAAATATTTTATTAGGCTTGTCTCTAATAAAAGCCTCTTTATTGTGATAAAGCACAAATAGACATCTATTGAACTATAACACCAAAATATTCTCAAATATTGTATTAGGCTCGAATCCCTTGCTACATCAGAAATTAATTTGAATTATGCAATATTTAAACACAATTTTAAATTTAAATTTATGCAATATTTAAAAAGCAATTTCAAATTTCTTCAGTTTACATAGTCACTATTCTTCAGCATTCATATAGTGTTACTTAATGAAAGTTCTACTGGCCTTCACTAGAGACTCAATTCAGTTGTATGGGGAAACATTCATATTTGTGTAAAAAATGAATACTCTTCATCTTCCTTCTATTTTCCATCCCAGAATTAATGGATTTTATGTCAGAAAAATTTAACTTTAGACTATTCAGTTGAATGACTTTTAACATCATTTCTAAAGTTCTGTTTGCAAATCACTCAACTGACAAATTCAAACCATTTTCAGAAAAAAAAAATTGCATTACATTTTACTTTATGTGGAAAACTAAAGATTGATATGAGGTTGTTTGTCAAAATTCTTCTGCATCTTGACAATGTTTGAAGCACATAGGTCAGGAAATTTACTGTAAAGGATCAGAATAAATATCTAGGTTTTTTGAGACAGAGTCTCACTCTGGCACCCAGGCTGGAGTTCAGTGGCATGATCATGGCTCACTGCAACCTCTGCCTCCCAGGTTCAAGCGATTCTCCTGCCTCAGCCTCCAGAGTAGCTGAGATTACAGGCGTCTGCCACGATGCCTGGCTAATTTTTATATTTTGTTAGTAGAGATGGGTTTCACTATATTAGCAAGGCTGGTCTCGAACTCCTGACCTCAAGTGATCCGCCCACCTCGGCCTCCTGAAGTGCTGGGATTACAGGCATGAGCCGCTGCTCCCGGTCAAATATCTAGATTTTAAAGGCCACAAATGTTCTTTGTATTATATCTTCCTTTTTCTCCCTCAACATCTCTTTAAAAATGTAAAAAGATATTCTTAGCTCATGGGCCAGGGACAGGTTTTGTCTATGAGCCACAGTTGGCCCATCCCTGTGCGATTGTTTGAGTGGCAAGCCTTTAGATTTGTTACCAGATATATATGGTCTTCTCTTGATACAGGAGTCTATAGCTGATCATTACTGGAGATGCATCACTCTGGATTTAGAGGTGCTTGCAAGTCGTGGTGCTTAATTTTTTGAGAGGTCATAGACACGGACATAAACACACAATTTGGCATAAACCATGAACACTGTGCATATAAACATGTACTGTTACATAAAATCAAAGGGCTCACAGAGCTTCTATGTATATATTCATACATCATAATTTAAGCATGTTCTAAATATATGATTCTCTTTTTTTTCCCATGAATATGGCAATGATTTCTACCTATTGATATAGTCTAAAAGAATTTTGTGTAATATGAACAAATTTCTTAGCATATATTATTTTAAATGTCTACCTAATATTCCTTTTGGTATGTTTGCCAATTTATTTATTCATTTTGTTATATGCTGATATTTAGGCTAATTAAGCATTAAGTATTTTACCATTAAAATAATAAGGTAAACAGCTTTTTGCATAAAGCTTTTTCTTTTGTGGGTGTGTTTATTTTATTTTATAAGTGGAACAGCCAGATCAAAAAGAATAAAGCTTTTTAAGAATTTCAATATAAATTTACAAATTAACAGTGCTAAATCAATACTATACTCTTTCTTTTCTTATTTATTTATTTGTTTTTTGGCTTATCATAGGAAGTCTTCAGGTATTGTGCAGAGTGCAACATTTGTTTACCCCAAACGACCCTTTTGATTTAACTGTTCTATAAAGGGCCTGGGAAATATGCATCCTACTTGCCTTGCATCTTGAGCACCAAGAATCCTAATTTGCTGAATGCTTAGTTTTGCCTCAATGAGCATCCAGTCATGGGATCGTTGTGATTAGATGTTACTTTGGTAGATATCAATTGAATTTCGGGTAGAAATTACTTTGTCACAAATTACTTTGGTTGAATTTTCATTAATCTATCCATTCACTCAACAAATATCATCTATGAGCTGTTTTGTGCAGTAATGTTTGGAATATAGAGACTACAACAAAAGAAGAAGAATAACAATAATAATAATGTTAATATCATTGGCAACAATGATGATAAAATAATAGCAGATATTTACATAGGGCATACTATGTGCTAGTTGTTATTTTTAGTGCTTTTACATATATTAACTTATTTAATTTAGTTTTATGAGGTAAACACCTTTAGCATTATATTTTACAGATGAGAAAACTGAAGAGTAAAGAAGTTAAGTAATAATCCCCACATCACCTAACTAGCAAGTATGAGAGCTGATATTTAAGCTCAGGCAACCAAGATATAAAGTCCTTGCTTTCATGAAGATCTCATGCTAGTATGATGGGAATTTTTTTTTTTTTTTGAGACAGAGTCTCACTCTGTCGCCCAGGCTGGAATGCGGTGGCGCAATCTCGGCTCACTGCAAGCTCCGCCTCCCAGGTTCATACCAGTCTCCCGCCTCAGCCTCCTGAGTAGCTGGGACTACAGGCACCTGCCACCACGCCTGGCTAATTTTTTTGTACTTTTAGTAGAGACGGGGTTTCACCGTGTTAACCAGGATGATCTCAATCTCCTGACCTCGTGATCCACCCATCTCGACCTCCCAAAGTGCTGGGATTACAGGCGTGAGCCATCGTGGCCGGCCAGTATGATGAGAATATTCTATGTGGAGTGAAGAATTTTGCATTTTAATGCTTTAAGTTATCTCTATAGATTTTGTTTGTAGGAGAGATGAATAAGATGAAGACGTGGTACTGGATCGTGAGTTTATGTTTCTCTTTTGGTGAGTTTAAGTCCAAATAGACTTTCCCTCCTTTCCCCATGCCTTAGCCTGAACATGCTAACTCGGACCATGTAAGCAGGAAACCCTATGGTCTAGACTCAAGTAACATCAGACTTTTCGAAACATTTACCAGTTAGGATGTTTGTCTTCCTGTAGGCATAACCCAGGAAGGTAATTTTTCATTTTCCCACGTCCCTCTATCTTTGGCTCTATTTGTTGTGGTTGTTATTCTCTGGGCATTGCATACATTCCCAGGTCCTAATGCAATCTCGCAACAGGATTTGAAGGGTGTGAATGTTCAGTGACTGATACTGTTGGATATTCTCATTTACTTCTGCTAAAGAAACATTTCAGTATCAAGAGGAACTCTATCCTCCACCCCCAGGCCATTCTCGGCTTCCAGACACTTCCTAATACAGCTGTGACTCTAACTGCTTGGTTTATTCTAGAAACTGCCACACAGAGCAGAAGTACATGTTTTAGAATCACACAGGCCTGAGTTAGACTTTCATTTTTATTCCTTACTACCTGTGTGACCTTGGACAAGGCATTTAATTACTCGCTTCCTTATCTGAAAACTGGTTATAATTCCCAAGTTGAGAGGTCACAGATATGAAGAATAAATAATAACATTTATTAGCTGGTAGGCACTGAATAGATAGCAGTGTCTTTCTCCTCAGACTTAACAAAATGAATGTTGGTGGTGAGTTGGTAAAGCAAGGAAAAAGTATAAACTACTGAAAAATTAAGTTTTTAGGAGATGTGCATTAAAACAGGTCACGGAGTCATCAAAATGATTTCCACATTGTTGAATGCATATTTTTCTCCACATTAGCATCAGAATAATCTTCCTGAAACACAGCCGCTAGTATTTCATTCAAGTCCTCATAATCATTCAATGACACTTCACTGCCTGCAGGATCAATTCCAAGCTTCTTGGCCAGACTTTCAAAACCTTACATAACTTTGGACAAAATTAAAATAAAATTCCTATTTCTCACCACTCCTACTGGTGTAATATTGTCCAGCAATCTTGAAATATTCACTATTTCTAGATGATCCTTTTCTGATTCTTTGCCTTTGTTCATCCTCTGTCTTACTCCTGGCATGTGTTTTCTATATTTCTGCCTGGTTATTATTCCATTCTTTAATGACTCTCTTTAAAAGCAATTACTCTAGGCTTCCACAACCTCATGTTTCAAGAAAACACAAATTATTCTGTTCACCTCCTCATGATATTTAGTGCCTCGTCTCAAAATTTCCCTTATTCTATCCTGTATTTGTTGGGTGGTGTGGTCAAATGCCTCCCATTTCCTTTCCTACCCAAGAGCAGGGCTAAAAATTTATTACCTTTTACCCTCAAAGAAATTCACACAGTGCCTGGCACAGTGGTCTGTTCTCAGCAAGCGTCGGTTGAATGAATGAAATAGGTAAACTGAATATAAAATATTTGGCCTCAGAGTTGGGCACCTGGATTGTAATCCTAGCTCGTATATAGGAGATTTTGGGAAAGTCTACAACTGTAGTTGTAAATTAACTCATCTATAAAGCAGAAAATCTGGTTAGTGGTTTTCAAATTAGGCTTTGTTTAGTGGAAGTTCAGTGAAATCCTTCTGGATCCATTCTTGGGAGGAAATGTAATTCTAGGCTTCCTCTCTGCTTTCAACTAGCAAAGCTCATCTTTCATCCATTTACATCAGGATGTCAAATGAGCTATGTTCATTTAAACAACATATTCCGTACATCAAACAAATTAAGCCATGAGATTGGCTAATATATGAGGCTCTTTCTCACTGATTTTTGACATGATGATACATATTATTACATGGATATATTAGAGACATTAAAACAATTACTTTAAAAATAGAATCAAATCTTATTCAAATTCGAAATGAAGGGGCAGAGAACTATAATTTTTTCAACAATTCATATGTGTTTTAAGCACCTACTATATTCCAAGTAAATTCTAGAAATTTTAGTTTATCTCTAATCTCAAAAATCTACAACATAAATAAAAAAAGTTTCGCTTTACATGTGGGTAAGCAAATAGGGTACAAATGTCTTCTATAAAACAGCCAAGTGCAAGTGGGAATTTGAGAGAAAGCAGGTATGACTAGCCTCAGAGTTTGGGCTATTTTCCCAGTACGAGTTGTAATGCAATAAAAATCGATTCTGGGTATATACCCAAAGGACTATAAATCATGCTGCTATAAAGACACATGCACACGTATGTTTATTGCAGCACTATTCACAATAGCAAAGAGTTGGAACCAACCCAAATGTCCAACAACGATAGACTGGATTAAGAAAATATGGCACATATACACCATGGAATACTATGCAGCCATAAAAAATGATGAGTTCGTGTCCTTTGTAGGGACATGGATGAAACTGGAAAACATCATTCTCAGTAAACTATCGCAAGGACAAAAAACCAAACACCGCATGTTCTCACTCATAGGTGGGAATTGAACAATGAGAACTCATGGACACAGGAAGGGGAACATCACACTCCGGGGACTGTTGTGGGGTGGGGGGAGGGGGGAGGGACAGCATTAGGAGATACACCTAATGCTAAATGACGAGTTAATGGGTGCAGGAAATCAACATGGCACATGGATACATATGTAACAAACCTGCACATTGTGCACATGTACCCTAAAACCCTAAAGTATAATAAAAAAAAAAAAGAATAAAATGAGATAATGTATATAAAAAAAAAAAATCGATTCTGGGAATTACAATGCACAGACATACACTCAAAACAATGGAGTGGCTTTGAAAACACATCTCTTCTCCTAGTCTGTAAGATGTAGGTTGTTTGGTGAGTAGCAGTAACTCAGACAGTCTCATTACAATTTCCCATTAAAAGTTCAGCTCAGACCAATGAATGGAATGATTACAAAGCCTTTTCCTGTGCTATGCAACTCCCATATGCTAGGCCATGAGTAATTTCCACTGAGCCGGCTTGCCCATATTGGAATTTCATTTGCTGCCCAGAAAACATGCAGTGAGGCTTTAGCTACACAACTGAGAAGGAAACAAAAGCCCAAATTGGTGCTGGAGAAGGGGAGGTGACATGAGCTTGAAAGGGTGTCTGAGGTGCTCAATTGCTGATAGGAGCTGCAGAATGAGTGTGCTGAATAAAGCTTATTAAGGAAATTTCGGATATAAATTAGTAGATTTAGGCAGATAGTAGAGTATAATTTTGAAAGTTTTAACTTGAGACTATTCAAAGAAATTATTTTTTAGTATTTGTTCCAAAACAGTTGCCCTGAGCAGCAGCAGCCATGAAAAAGAGAATCGTGACAAACTAGAGATCATTTAGTGCTGAAATGTCGAGCTGTTTTGATTGTATTTCATGTTGATGAGGAAGTACCTTAGACATCACCTATATCATCCCTTTTTCCAGTTGAAAATGAACTCAGTTATAGCAATGAAGTCATAACAAAAGCAAATCTTAGAGATTATCACACATTTGCTATAACAACAGGGCATGAATAATTCAGGTAAGATCTCTGAGGGCAGTGATTTTGGACGATTTTGCTCAGTGCTTACTTCTATGCTCAGAACAGGGCCTGGCCTAAATGATTGCTTGGGAAACATCTTGTGATGGAATGAACTACAGTAAGAATATGTTTTAAAATCTAGTTATTAGACAAATTGAAGCTCAGATTATACTTGATTTAAATTTGCATCTCCATACCTTATAGATTTAATCAAACAACCTACAACAAATATTGACAATAACAAAGAGTAATTAACAGAAAATTTTCATTAAAAAAATCAATAATACTAGTAATAGAAAAGCACAACCAAGTCAAATCAGCACTGATGCTTTTTATCTGACAAAGCTTCCTTCCCCACAAAGTGCTGGGACTTCAGTTATTCTCAAGTACACCTGCTCTGCAAGAACATCATGACTTTGCCAAACGTAAGGTCAGATATTTTGGTAGAATTCTGAATTTAGAATATTTATAAAACTCTAGAAGTCATTACTTTTGATTTCAAAATACTGTACTGTATTTTTACTCACATAACAGATTATATCTATTTTTTAAGTAAAATGAATGACCATTGATGAGAACTCTTAAATACCCATGTAAGTGCTTATGTTTTTGGATTGGATCATAGAATTTAGGAAGGATCTTCTCAGTCCACTGGTGGACTCAGAACCAACATGTGAGAATGGCCATGTTTGTTGAGTAGTTATATGAGACACATTAGTGGAGAGGTGGAAATTTGGGAGCCACCGTGGAAGATTTGGGCCTCAGTTAAAGCCAAATTGCTTTATTTTAAAAACCTATTCAAAACCTATCCGATAAAGCATTTTCTTAAATATATGGTACAATTTCTTGTTGGGTGCCCATTTATAAAAGAGTGAGCCAAGTTTTGTGACTATGATATCTGGAGAAGGGTGTTTGCTGGTAAGAGTTTATTTTCTTAAGGAAGAAATGGGAAAGAACATCACGTTGCACGGTGATGCAGAGAAAGGGGTTGACAAGATTCTCCCTCTCAATCCTGTAAATGCATCTTTTTTTTTTTCCAGCTGTACAGCCAACATCAGGGTAGCCAAGAGTGCAGAACACACATGAGGATGGCACACATTAGAGACACCCCCATTGTGTTGTAGCAGAGCTGTGGCTAACACCTTGCTGGAGGGCCTGGGTGAAGACAGAGGGGTGCAGCATCCTACAGCTTTGCCAGGAAGGTAGATTCAGAGACCCGGAAAGATTTGGGATACCCTACATGGCAAAAAGGAAAATATAAAATATTGGTAACATGACTTTATTCCTAAAAGTATGTGCTGGTGTTTTGGAAAGTTGAATCCCACAGAGATAATGGAAGCTTTTAGAATCCTAGAGTAAAACTGAAATGCAGATGATAAAATCAGTATCATTCATTGAGAGCTTTGGGCACATCAATAAGATGATAAAACAGAAACAAATAGAGACTCTTTTATTCATCAATTTAGGCTTATCTGTGAGCTCCATGTGGTGGCACAGCCTGAAGATGTTGAATCACCAATTTGTGCTTGGGATCCGGAATCAAAGGCACACCTGCCTGTCTCCCATCCTTTTCCTCTGCCCTCCAATGTACAATGTGCTAGGTGCTCAGTGTGTGGATGTCATGGAACTGGGTCAGAACTGCTTCATATATGGAGTGTCTTGGTTCCTGTTTTCATGGAGATACAAGTCCAGTGATATAGAAGGGTGCTTCTCAAACTTTAATGTTTGGGTGAATCATCAGAGATTCTTTGTTTCTAATAGAGTTTTAGATCACTGCAATAAAACTTTCTGCAATGGTGTAAATGTACTTTGTGCTGTCTAATATAGTAGCCACTGGCCACATATGGCTATTGGGAATGTGAAGTGTGGCTAGAGTGGCTAGGAACTAAATTTTAAATTTCATTTGATTTTAATTATTGTGAATGACCACATATAGCCATTGGCTAAAGTATTAGAAGCCAGGGCAGCTGGATCACTTGAGGTCAGGAGTTCAACACCAGCCTGGCTAACATGGTTTAACCTCGTCTCTACTAAAAATACAAAAATTAGCCAGGCATAGTGGTGCATGCTTGTAATCTCAGCTACTTGGGAGGCTGAGGCAGGAGGATCACTTGAACCTGGGAGGTGGAGGTTGCAGTGAGCTGAGATCACGCTACTGCACTGCAGTCTGGGTGACAGAGTGAGACTCCATCTCAAAAAAAAAAAAAAAAAAAAGTGAGCTGGATCCTTGTTAATCACAACTTAGACTGTTGATAAGCTCATATATATTACCGAGGAGCTTATTAGAAATGTCTCATGTTCCTTTCAAGAGCTACCAAATTAGAATCTTCATTTAACAAGATCTCCAGATGATTTTGATACACATTAGAGTTTGAGAACCACTGATATTCAACAGTGGTTCTTAAACTTAAACATACATCAAAATTACATCAAAGCCTTGACAGATTGCAGGAGTTATAATTTAGTAGTTTGGTGAGGGGTGTACGTGAATTTCCATTTCTAGCAAGTCCCCACATGATGCTGATGATGCTAGTCCCATGATCACATTTTGAGAACCACTGCTGTGGAAGATCTTCCATCCATTTTGCGCACTCTTTTCTTCAGGAATTGATGGAACTATTTGTAGACCTTGGGACCACTGCGTAAAGTTGCAAAGAGCAAAACTGAAAAAGCATAGGTAGAAGTGACATGGAATCCTCTTCTTCTCACTATTGACTGTGGTCTGGGGCAAAACTCTCTGAACTTCAAAGTTTCTTCTTTTATTTTATTATTTGTAAATTTTTTTAAATGTAAGTAAAATATACATATAAAATATACCAACTTTACCATTCTTTTTTTTTCAACTTTTATTTTAGATACAGGGGGTACATGTGTGAGGTGTTACAAGGGTATATTGCGCTTAGATAGTGAGCATAGTACCAAATAGGTAGTTTTCAACCCATGCTTTCCTACCTTCCTACTCCTCTATTAGCCCAAGGTATCTATTGTTCCTATGTTTATGTCCATAAGTGCTCAATGTTTAGCTTCCATTTATAAGTGAGATTATGTGGTATTTGGTTTTTTCTTCATGCATTAATTCATTTAGGATTATGGCCTTCAACTCCATCCATGTTGCTGCAAAGGACATGATTTATTCTTTTTTATGGCTGCATAGTATTCCATGGTGTATACTACATTTTCTTTATTCAGTCCACCATTGATGGGCACCTAGATTGATTCTGTGTTTTTGCTATTGCGAATAGCGTGGTGATGAACATTAGAGTGCATGCGTCTTTTTTTTTTTTTTTTTTTTTTGAGACGGAGTCTGGCTCTGTCACCCAGGCTGGAGTGCAGTGGCACGATCTCGGCTCACTGCAAGCTCCGCCTCCCGGGTTCACGCCATTCTCCTGCCTCAGCCTCTCCGAGTAGCTGGGACTACAGGCGCCCGCCACCACGCCTGGCTAATTTTTTGTATTTTTAGTAGAGACGGGGTTTCACCGTGGTCTCGATCTCCTGACCTCGTGATCCGCCCGCCTCGGCCTCCCAAAGTGCTGGGATTACAAGCGTGAGCCACCGCGCCCGGCCGCGTCTTTTTGATATAATGTATTTTTCTTTGGGTATATATCTAGTAATGAGATAGCTCTGTCTTAAGTTCTTTGAGAAATCTTCAATTTGCTTTTCACAGTGGCTGAACCAATTTACATTATCACCAAAAGTGTATGGTGAAGCTTTGGGGAAAACAGAATCCTGGTTTATTTTTTAAACCTTTAAGTTTAGGGGTACATATTCAGGTTTGTTACATAGGTAAATGTGTGTCATGAGGGTTTGTTGTACAGATTATTTCATCACCCAGGTATTAAGCCTAGTACCCATTAGTTACTTTTCCTGATCCTCTCCTTCCTTTCACCCTCCGTCCTCCAATAGATCCCACTGTGTGTTGTTCCCTCTGTGTTCATGTGTTCTCATCATTTAGCTTCCACTTATGAGTGAGAACATGTGGTATTTGGTTTTCTGTTCCTGTGTTAGTTTTCTAAGGATAATGCCTTCCAGCTCCATCCATGTCCCTGCAACAACATGTTCTAATCCTTTTGTATGGCTGTATAGTATTTCATGGTATATATGTACCACTTTTTCTTTATTCAGTCTATCATTGATTGGCATTTAGGTTGATTCCATGTCTTTGCTATTGTGAATAGTGCTGCAGTGAAATACACATGCATGTTTATTTCCAATACAAATATTTATATTCCTTTGGGCATATATCCAGTAATAGGATTGCTGGGTTGAATGGTATTTCTGTCTTTAGGTCTTTGAGGCATCACAACACCTTCTTCCACAATGGTTGAACTAATTTACACTTCTACCAACAGTGTATAAGCATTCCTTTTTATCCACAACCTCACCAGCCTCTGTTATTTTTTTTTTTTGACTTTTTAATAGCCATTCTGGCTACTGTGAGATGGTATTTCATTGTGGTTTTGATTTGTGTTTCCCTAATGATTCAGTGATGTTGAGTTTTTTTTTTTTCACATGATTGTTGGATACATTTATGTCTTCTTTTAAAAACTGTCTGTCCATATCCTTTCCCCACTTTTTTATGGGGTCGGTTTTTTTTATTGTAAATTTAAGTTCCTTTTAAATGCTAGATATTACATCTTTGTCAGATGCACAGTTTGCAAACATTTTCTCCCATTCTATACGTTGTCTGTTTACTCTGTTGATAGTTTCTTTTGCTGTGCAGAAGCTCTTTAGTTTAATTAGATCCTATTTGTCAATTTTTGCTTTTATTGCAATTGCTTTTGGTGTCTTCATGGAATCTTTGCCCAGGTCAAGTCCTGAATGGTATGGCCTAGATTATCTTTTGGGGTTTTTATAGTTCTAGCTTTCACATTTAAGTCTTTAATCCATCTTCAGTTAAGTTTTGTATATGGTATAAGGAAGGGGTTCAGTTTTAATCTTCTGCATGTGGTTAGCCAGTTCTCACAGCACCATTTATTGAACAGGGAATTCTTTTCCCATTCCTTGTTTTTGTCAACTTTGTTGAAGGTCAGATAGTTGTAGGTATATATTCTTATTTCTGGGTTCTATGTTCTGTTCCGTTAGTCTATATGGTCTTTGATATTTTGTTTTTTACCAGTACTATACTGTTTTGGTTACTGCAGCCCTGCAGTATAGTTTGGAGTCAGGTAGCATGATAATGTTGAATCTATAAATTGCTTTGGATAGTATGGCCATTTTAACAATATTGATTCTTCCTATCCATGAGGATGCAATGTTTTTCCATTTGTTTGTGTCATCTCTGATTTCTTTGAGTAGTGGTTTGTAGTTCTCCTTATAGAGATATTTCACCTCCCTAGTTAGCCATATTCCTAGGTATTTTATTCTTTTTGTGGCAGTTGTGAATGGTAGTTTGTTCCTGATTTGGCTCTCAGCTTAACTGTTGTTGGTGTATAGGAATTCTAGTGATTTTTGCATGTTGGTTTTGTATCCTTAAAACACTTTTGAGCTAAGACTATGTGGTTTTCTGGATATAGAATTATGTCATCTGCAAATAGGCATAGTTTCACTTCCTATCTTCCTCTTTTGATACCCTTTACTTCTTTGTCTTTCTTGATTGCCCTGGCCAGAACTTCCAATACTATGTAGAATAGGAGTGGTGAGAGGGCATCCTTGTCTTGTGCCAGTTTTTAAGGGGAATACTTCCAAGTTTGCCCATTCAGTAAGGTGTTGGCTATAGGTTTGTCATATATGGCTCTTACTGTTTTGAGGTATTTCCCTTCAATACCTAGTTTATTGAGGTATTTCCCTTCAATACCTAGTTTATTGAGGGTTTTTAACATGAATGGGTGTTGAATTTCATCCAAAGGCTTTTCTGTGTCTATTGAGATAATCATGTGTTTTTTGTCTTTAGTTCTCCTTATGTGAGGAATCACATTTGTTGATTTGCACATGTTGAACCAACCTTGAATCCCAGGGACAAAACATAGTTGATCATGGTGGGTAAGCTTTTTGATGTGCTGCTGGATTCAGTTTGCCAGTATTTTGTTGAGGATTTTGGCATTGATGCTCATCAAAAATATCGGCCTGAAGTTTTCATTTGTTGTTGTGTATCTGCCAGGTTTTACCATCAGAATGATGCTGGCCTCATAGAATGAGTTAGGGAGGGATCTCTCCCTTTTTTTTTTTTGGAATAGTTTCAGTAGGAATGGTATTAACTCTTCTTCACACATCTGGTAGAATTCAGCTGTGAATCCGTCTGGTCCTGGGCTTTTTTTGATTGGTAGGCTATTTATTACTGCTTCAATATCAGAACTCATTATTGGTCTGTTCAGGGACTCAGTGTTTTCCTGGTTCAGTCTTGGGAGAAGGTATCCATTTCTTATAGATTTTGTAGTTTATGTGCATAGAGATATTCATACTATTCTCTGACGGTTGTGTGTGTTTCTGCGGGGTCAGTGGTAATATCCCCCTTGTAATTTCTGATTGTGTTTATTTGAATCTTCTCTCTTTTCTTCTTTATTAGTCTAGCTAGACGCTATCTATAGCACTAATTTTTTTGAAAAAAAAAAACCAATGGGTATGATGATATTTTGAATGGCTTTTTGTGTCTCTATCTCCTTCAGTTCAGCTCCAATTTTGTTTGTTTCTTGTCTTCTGCTGGCTTTTCTTTTAAAAACTGGATCAGCAAGGCTACCTAGTGGGGAGATCATGAGTATCTTAGAGACTGAATGTAAGCCAAATGCATTCCACAGTGCATGGCACACTGTGGGTTCTGACTGAATTGTAAATATCTCTGGATGAAACGGGAACCAAAGCATCACTTCTTAGGAATTCTCAGCTGTTTCCATGTGGTATCTCATCTTCTTACTTCTATGCTGTCTTCTTTTCAGTTTTCTCTCTCTCTGTGTCATAAAATTTTTATTTTCCAGTTTTATTCTGTAACTTATTTATTTCTTGATTTATTTTGAGACAGAGTCTCACTCAGTCTGTTGCCCAGGCTGAAGTGCAATGGCACGATCTCAGCCCACTGCAACCCCTTCCTCCCCAGTTCAAGCAATTCTTCTGCCTCAGCCTCCTGCGTTGCTGAGATTACAGGCTCATGCCACCACGTCTGGCTGATTTTTGTATTTTTAGTAGACATGGGGTTTCACCACGTTGGCCAGACTGGTTTCAAACTCCTGACCTCAAGTGATTCGCCCGCCTCGGCCTTCCAGAATGCTATGATTACAGGTGTGAACCACCACTCCCAGCCTTTATTCTGCTTATTCTTTGATTTGTGTCTTCCCCCCACTTTTTCTCTTTTCTTTCCCTCATTCCTCTATCTCTCTTTCCCTTTCTTCCTCTCTTTCTTCTTTGTCTTATTTTTTTTCCTTTTGTCTCACTTTTTATTCCATTGGACTCCCTGTATTCTTTAAGATAATTACTAGTGGATACTAAAATAATTTATCTTTTTATAATAATTAGGAGAAATAATCAAATGGATTATCAGAAAAGAAGCATATATTCCAATTTCCTTAAATCACTAGTGATTAGTAGGAGGTTTTTTTTTTGTAAAGTGGAAATGTTTAGATCCTTAAAGGACTGATTGAGAGGTAGTATAAAGGGTGCCCATTTCCTTTCTCTGTTTCTCAGAACTGTTTCTACTTGCTCTCTATCTTAAAAGCTTATGAATCTGTATACCGCCCCATGGGTTATACATTAAAGGATTTTTAGGTTGGAAGTATGTATTCTCTTCAATACCATGTGCTTATTGCATTTGTGACCATTTTGTGGATATTGTTAGCAGAGCCCAGGATGGGCATTTTCAAGAAACAAGATTAGTCCTATGAATGTCCTCATCTCACGGAGTATTAAATCTGAAAGGATTATTAGACTTTACCTTCTCCAATCTCTCACTTATTTATATTGGTAATACAAACCTAGGTAGAAATGAAGACTTACACACGGTCATACATATTTAGATTTCGATGGTGTTCAGTTTATTAATCTAGGCTCTTGTTTGCAGGTGACCAAAACATGACTGCAACAAGCCTCTGCTAAGAAGTGCCTCTCTTGGCTGTGAATTTTCCTTGAGATTGGCTCAATCTCAAGGAAAGATTGAGCAACAGGTCCACGAAGGGTAGAGATGGAGCTAGCCCTCAGAATTAGGGATGGACCTGCTGCTAAATTTTTGTCTCCATCTCTCATTCCTGCTTCTTTCAGTGCACTCTGGTGTTTTCCATGGTCATCAACTGCTTTTAAATATTGACCAGTTATGATTTTATTCCTGAAAAAGGTTACTTGATGTTCTAGGACAAACATTTAGAAGAACACCTTGGATCAAGTGCCAACCCTTGGATCAGTGAACTATGACTAGAGTGTAGGGTTTTGTAACAGCATAATAGGTTCCATGCCAATGGTTATAATAGAGGAGAGACAGTTCCCAGAAGTAGAGGCATGCTGCTTCTGGAGAAGAAAGGGGATATTGGGCAGAGAAAACAATAGGTAATGTCTATGATTAGTGATAAGCTTTGGTGACTGTGATTGCATTGGTTGGCAGCAGATGGCAGTGATCAAAAGCTTACATATTTTGGTTGGCCCTGTGAACTAAATGGTGTGGTGATTACACTCATTTTTTTGTATATTAGTACTTATCTTGTGCTGTGAGGGTAATGAAAGTCAGTGTTCTTTCATTATATAGGTAGCTCAGGAGATTTTATACTTTAACCTAAAAGATTAAATAACACTAGTTTAGCATTGTGATATCATTACTAGATACACACACACACAAACACACACACATATACATCTATATCTATATCGATAGTCACATGTATCTATCTGTCATCTATCTAATCTATCTGTCTGCCTACACATCTGTTTATGAAATTAGACAAATAGAACTGTTTAGGGGTTCATATGTTCATGTTTCTGTAGTATGTTCATATATAATAAGTAGATCATAGTAGGGTTTCATGTGTTCATGCTTCTGTAGTATGTCCCATAAGGAATCTATGAGATTTCTCATTTTACTCCTCTTTGAAAATTAAAAAATATATGCCTGGGTCTATTGTTTTAATTAAAGTGTCTAGAAAGACAGTGTAAGGATTATTTTAAAAATCAGTGCCCAAATTGTAGCAGAAATTAAATATAGCTCACTAAATTATCTATATATGTGTAGACATGCATCCACATACAGATATAGACACATATAACTACATGTCTGCAATGTTTATTTGCCAATTTTAATCTCCATAGGGTAGTTATAAAATCATTGACAGATATTAACTAGGTTAGTGACTCTTGCAATCTTGATACTGTGTTTGTTTGCTTGTTTGCTTTTGGTTGTTTATATATTATATTATCTTTCTATTTGTTTCAGATCCCCACTGACCTACAATAAACTGGCTTCCTTATTCCAAGGCTCATATAATGATTGTAGGGAATGCAACGTCTTTCTCCAAATGCCTGAAGTTGAGTTTCCCCCCTCATTTAAGACCTCTAATAGCTAAATGTGGATACTGAAGGTGGGAATGCTTCTTAACCCTGAGTGAGGGTATATTTGTGTGCACATGCATTCATAGGAGTACAGAGAGGTGTCAGAAAAGGTTCCAAGAGTAAGTGACTTCCAACTTGAATAATATATAGAATTCAGCCAGATGAGGGAATTATGTTCCAGGCAGCAGAAACAATGCACTCAAAGGTTCTGGGCATCAAGGAACATGTCCAGTAAGTATAGGCAGTCACACATGTAGGCCTAAGCATCATGAGAGAAATCTTAGTTAGAGACAAATATTTTGAAGTCATCTGTATTTAGAGGGTAATCTAAGGTAAGGAGAGATGAAGAATGCTTGGAATGAAATTCTGATAATAGCTGAATTTGAAGGATGGCCAAGAAAAAGAGGAAATTCACAGAATTCTGATCTGGGGAAGCCTAAGGGAATGTCTATTTCCAGAAAAAAAGGACTTGTCAACAAGAGTCCATGTCACCAAGAGGTAAAAAGTCAAGACTGAGAAACTTCTTCAAATTTAGCGAGAAAGAGCTTGGTTATTTCATGTTCCTCCTGTTAATCATTCTCCTGACCCAGAAGGAAAATTTAAAAATGGACTTCTCTTTCCTGATTAGTGGCTTATAATCTGATCTCCTCAATGTATGGATTACATTGGCAGGGGACCCTTTGAATATACACTATTTTGTTATTTTAAAATAATAATAATAAATAGCTACTACTTAAGCATTTATCATAATTCAGACATTTAAGAACATGATCACAAACACTTACACCTCTATATTTTATAGGTAAAGAAACTAATGAATTTCTCTAATTCATATAGCTTCATATTCAGGAGTCTGTTATTTGAATTTAGAACTCTTTGACTCTCAAAGAGCTCAGTCCTTGGAACTTCACACTCTCTTTCTCTTCTTTTTATAAATCTAATCCTATCCCCTTGATGAGTTAACCATTTTCCTGGCTTTTAATGCCATCTCTATGCCAACAACTTATACCTCTAGCCCAGACTTCTCTTCTGAACTACATACTCAATTGCTCATTTGAAATCTTCAATTAAATATCTACAAGGCATGAAAAAAACCTTAACATACCTAAAGCTGAACTTCTGATTTTCTTATTTTAAATCTACTTACAATCTTCTCCATTTAAGCTGGTGGCAACTTCATTCTTCTGTTTGCTCAAAGTAAAAACCTTGGAGTCATCTTTAACTTCTCTTTCTCTCATATCCCAAATTTAAATCATCAGTAAGTCATACCCCATAGCATATACAGAATCCAATCACCTCTCACCATTTTTGCTATCATCCAAACCACTATCATTTCTTATCTGGAGAACCATAGCAATCTCCTTTTTCCACCCTTCTATACCTGTGCTGTGTTCTCAACTCAGCCACCAGAGTCTTTGAAAAAAAAAAAAAAAGCATATGCTTAAATATGCTATTCTTCTATTCAAAACCTTTCAGGGGCTCTCCATATACCTTAGAATAAAAGCCAAAGTCCTCATAGTGACCTGTAAGGCTATATATGATTTGAGTCCTCCAACTCCTTTGCTTACCTCATTTCATTTTACTATCAACCTTGTTCACTATGTTATCTGCTGGCCCCACTGGCCTTTTTGGTGTTCCTTGAAACCTTCTGCAGTAAAACCTTCACAATGACCATTTCATTTCCCTGAAATGCTCTTCCCACAGATATGTATGCCTAACTTCTTCAGTACCTTCAAGTTTTTGCTCAGGATTCTCATTTTAAATGAGATTTACCATTTCTGGACTTCCAGTTTGAACACAAAAAGAGGTAATTAAGGAAACTATCCCTTTCATTTTTATTGCACTGTAGACTTATCCTGAAGTTCAAAGTAGTTCATACGTGAGTCAGATAGCATGCATTTTACTTGTGCTCATTTAAGCTATGTGACAAAGTATAACATACAAAATGCTCAGTGAGTGTGATTTGAGATAGAATGTTGGACTGAATTCTTTTGTTCTTGTAATTGCTGAATTGAACACGTAATCAGGACCCAAGAACAACAAGGCAATAGTGTTCTGTGAAGAATGGAATTTCACTAGCCTCTCTTTTATTTGACAAATATTTGTTAGGCCAACACTCTTGTGTTAGAAACTGGGATTTATTATAAGGGGGAGGGCAGGAAAGTAATCTATATATTGAAAGAACTCAGGGTTCAGAGAAAGAATTAGACAAGAAAGGAGCTAAGAAGGTCTAGGTTGGAGTGAGGCATGAAGAAAGGCATGATCAGTTATATCTGGGAGTGAGACAGGAGGGAAAGTAAATGAGATTAGAAAGACTTCACAGAAGAGGTGACAATTTGAATATTGAAAGACATACGAAAGTTTGGTACATAAACAACAGGAAGAAGAGCTGTCCAGGGAAAGGAAAACCAAAAACAAAACTAAGGAGATTTAAGAATAAGTGTCATATGTTCAGATAATGTAAGTGAATTTCCAAATTATCACTTTCTCACCCATAATGCAGTAAGTATACATGGATATTTAAGTGGTCTTTATGTGGAGCTTAGAAATTTCACAAATTTCTAATAACTAATGGATAACTCCCTTAAGTTAAAGGAATTCTCAAAAGGAATTTAGACACAACGCAGACACATTCTTTATCACAAAGCATTACTGCTTCACATTGTGTCATTACACAATTACATCCCTATTGTACTTCTCCTAATCATTAATATTTCTGAACACTCAGTGAAAGTAAGATTTAATCCTTTCGTTTGCTGCATGCATACCAGATGGCAAAGAAGATCTACGTAGCCACTCCGAGAGTAACCACATATTGATATAAAAATATGTGAGAAACTCACAGGTAAAAGTCAGTACAAAGTCAAATTCATAGTATCCTAATACTGTAATTGTGGTGTGCAAATCAATTATATCTTTTTTTTTTTTTTTTTTTTTGAGAGGAAGTTTTGCTCTTGTTGCCCAAGGTGGAGTGTAATGGCATGATCTCGGCTCCTGTCAACCTCCGCTTCCCAGTTTCAAGCAATTCTCCTGCCTCAGCCTCCTGAGTAGCCAGGATTACAGGCATGCACCACCACACCCAGCTAATTTTTTGTATTTTTAGTAGAGATGGGTTTCTACATGTTGGTAAGGCTGGTCTTGAACTCCCGACCTCAGGTGATCTGCAACCTTGGCCTCCCTAAGTGCTGGGATTACAGGCATGAGCCACCATTCCCGGCCAATCAATTGTACTATCTTTAGTATGAAGGTTAAAACGTAAAACTACCACACTATGGTAGTTTGTTAAGTTCTACACAATAAGAAACAAAAGATGTAAAATGTGACATAAAAATATAAAATGTATGTGTGTGATAAATGTTTGGATGTTTTAATGTGATCAAGGTTAAGTTGTTATCAGCTTATAATACTCCCCTTGTAACTGTAAGGTGTTTTATGTAAGCATCTTGGTAACTACAAGAGATACACAAAAGATTCACAGTAAAAGATTAAAGCATACCAGTAGGAAAAACTGTCTAATCAAAAAGCAAGAGAGCAGAAAGAAGAAGAAAGGAACAAAGGATCTATAAAACAATCATAAAATAATTAACAAAATGGTAGTAGTAAGTTCTTATCAATAATTACTTTGAATGTAAATGGACTAAATTCTACAATCAAAAGATGTAAAGTAGCTGAATGGATTTTTTAAAAAGAGGGACAACTATATGCTGCCTATAAGGGGCTCACTTCACCAGTAAGGACACATAGGTTGAAAGTGAAAGGATGGAAAAAGATATGCCATGCAAATGGAAACAAAAAGAAAGCAGCAGCAATGTCTTAGTTCATATTTTGCTGCTATAACAGAATACCTGAAAATTATTAATTTATTATCAATGGAAATTTATTGGCTCATGGTTCTGGAGGCTGGGAAGTCCAACATCAAGGAGCTGCATCTGGTCACAGCTTTCTTGCTGAGTCATAATATGGCAGAACGTATCATGTGATGAGAGAACAAGAGACAACCAAATTCACTTTCATAACAAACCCACAGTCATGAATTATGAACCCAAATTTTTAAAAAAATATTGTTTATTTGAGCAAATGGTGCATTGTTAATTAGGAAGCACAAAACTGAATGAAGTCAGGCTTTTATGAGATGAATGCAGAAGTAAGAGAAAGACAATATTTGATCCATTACTTTTACACAGTTGCCCTATTTGTCCTTTTCCAGTAGAAAGTCTCTAGTTATATGTTAGCTGGATGCTTCTGATCAGCTGAGCTTGGGTTTTGTTTTTGTTTTTATATGACATCTGTGATTTTATTTTTAATCTCTTTTAAAAATAAATCTATATTAACCATTTTGCCATCATAATACTCTGGGTAAAAATGTACTGTTACAATGGCAATTTAATCTGAAGCAGAATTTCATGTATTATAGGTCCTTTTTCTTTCAGCTTTCATTTTAGGTTCACAGGGTACATGTGCAGGTTTGTTATGTGGGTGAACTGTGTGTCATTGAGGTTTGGTATACAAATGATCCTGTCACTCAGGTAGTGAGAGAGTACTGAAAGGGTAGTTTTTCAACCTTCACCCCCATCCCACTCTACCCCCTCTAGTAGTCCTCATTGTCTATTGTTCCTATCTTTATGTCCATGAGTATTCAATGTTTAGCTCCCACTTTTAAGTGAAAACACATGGTATTTGGCTTTCTTTTCTTTTGTTAATTTACTTAGGATTCTGGCCTTCAGCTGCATCCATGTTGCTGTGAAGGATATGATTTCCTTCTTTTTTATGGCTACATAGTATTTCATGGTGTGTTTGTACCACATTTTCTTTATCCAACCCACTGTTGATGGGCACCTATGCTGATTCTATGTCTTTGACATATTGATATAACAATTTATATTCCTTTGGGTATGTATCTAGTAATGGGATTGATGGGTTGAATTGGTAGTTCTGTTTTAAGTCCTTTGAGAAATCCCCATACTGTTTTCCAGTGGCTGAATAATTTACATTCCCAATAACAGTGTTTAAGCACTCCCTTTTCTCTGCAACCTCACCGACATCTGTTATTTTTTGACTTTTAATTATAGCCATTCTGACTGGTGTGACATGGTATCTCACTGTGGTTTTGACTTGCATTTCTTTATTGATTAGTGATGTTGAACATTTTTCCATGTGTTTGTTGGCCACATGTATTTCTTCTTTTGAGAAGTATGTGTGCACGTCCTCTGCCTATTTCTAAAAAGGGTTATTTGGTTTTTGCTGGCTGAATTAAGTTACTATTTATAGGTTGTGTATATTAGACCTTTGTCAGATGCATAATTTGAGAATATTTTCTACCCTTATGTAGGTTGCCTGTATACTTTGTTGATGGCTTCTTTTTCTGTGCAGAAGCTTTTTAGTTTAATTAGGTCCCACTTGTCAACTTTTGTTTTTTTTGCAATTGCTTTTGGGGAATTAGTAATAAATTATTTGCCAAGGCCAATGTCCAGAATGGTATGTCTTACGTTTTCACCAAGGATTTTTATACTTTTAAGTCTTATATGTAAGTCTTTTATCCACTTTTGATTTTTGTTTTGTTTTGTTTTTGCTTTTGTTTTGAAATAGGGTATTACTCCATCAATCAGGCTGGAGTACAGTGGTGCCATCACGACTAACTGCAATCTTAACCTCGCAGAATGAAGTCATACTCCCACCTCAACTTCTCTAGTAGCTGGGACTATAGGCACATGCCATCACAGTTGACTAATTTTTCTATTTTTGGAGAGATGAGGTCTCTTTATGTTCCCCAGGCTGGTCTCAAATTCCTGGGCTCAATCCTCCAGCCTTAGCCTCTCAAAATGCTGAGATTACAGTCATGAGCCACACACCTGCCTCTTTAATCCATGATAAGTTAATTTTTGTATATGGTGAAAGACAGGGGTTCAGTTTCACACTTCTGCATGTGGCTAGCCAGCTATTCCAGTACCTTTGGTTGAATAAGGGGTCCTTTTTTCCATCTTTTATTTTTGTTGACATTGTTGAAGATCAGATGGCTGTAGGTGTGCAGCTTTATTTCTGTTTTTTCTATTCTGTTCCATTGGTCTATTTGTCTGTTTTTGTACTAGTACCATGTTGTTTTGTTTACTATAGGCTTGTAGTATAGTTTGAAGCCAGGTAGTATGATGCCTCCAGTTTTTCTTTTTGCTTATGATATCTTTGGCTATTGAGGCCTTTTTACATATGAATTTCAGTGTATTTTTTTTTCTAATTCTGTGAGAAAAAGACATTGGTAGTTTTCTAGAAATAGTACTGGGTCTGTGGATTCCTTTGGGCAATACAGCCATTTTAATGAAATTGATTCTTCCAATCCATGAGTATAGAATTTTTTTTTCATTTATTTTTATCATCTATAATTTCTTTCATCAGTATTTTGTAGTTTTCCTTAGAGAGATCTTTCATCTCCTTGGTTAGATGTATTCCTGGGTGTTTTATTTCCTTTCTTTCTGGCTATGGTGAATGAGATTGCATTCTTGATTTGGCTGTCAGCTTGAATGTTATTGGTGTATACAAGTGCTACTAATTTTTGTACATTGGCTTTGTATTATGAAACTTCACACCAAATTCATTTATCGGCTACAGGAGTCTTTTGGTGGAGTCATTAATATCATCAGTATAGACATATAACTTTATTTCTTTTCCTATTTGGATGCCTTTTATTTCTTTTTCTTACCTGATTGCTCTGAGTAGAACTTACAGTACTATGTTGAATAGGAGTGGTGAGAGCAGGGGTCCTTGTCTTATTCCAGTTATTAAGTGAAATGCTTCCAGGTTTTGCCAATTCAGTATGATACTGGCTGTGAGTTTGTCATAGATGGCTCTTATTATTTTGAAGTATGTTCTTTCGATCTATTTTCTCGTGTTTGTTGATGATTTTTATCATGAAGATTTAGGATTTTTTCAAAAGCTTTTTCTGCATCTATTGAGATGATCATGTAGTTTTTGTTAATTCCGTTTATGTGATGAATCACATGTATTGATTTGCATATGTTGAACCAGCCATGCATCTCAGAAATAAAGCCTACTTGATAGTGGTGAACTAGCTTTTTGATGTGCTGCTGGATTTTGTTTGCTGATATTTTGAGGATCTTTGCATCTGTGCTCATTACGGATATTGTCCTGTAGTTTTCTTGTGTGTTTGTCATATTTTGGTATTAGAGTGATGCTTGCTTCACAGAATGAGTAAGTAAGAAATGTCTCTTTCTCAAATGGTTTGGAATAGTATCAGTGGGATTGGTACTAGCTCTTCTTTGTATGTCCGGGAGTATTTGGTTGCAAATAAATCTTTTTCAGGCCCATTTTGGTTGGTAGGTTTTTTTTATTACTGATTTGATTTTGGAACTCAATATGTCATTCAAGCTTTTGATTTCTTTCTATTTCGGGCCTGGGAGATTGTGGGTTTCTAGGAATTTATCTGTTTCCTTTAAATTTTCTAGTTTATGTGCATAGTGGTGCTTATAATAATTTCTGAGAATTTTTTTATATTTCTGTGGGATCAGTTGTCATGTCACCTTTGTCATTTCTGATTGCACTTATTTGGATCTTCTCTATTTTTTCTTTGTTAATCTGGTTAGCTGTATATCAACCTTGTCTATCCCTTCGATGAACTAGCTTTTGGTTTCATTGATCCTTTGTATTTATTTTTGGATCTCAATTTTGATTAACCCAATTTGAGATGACAATATTAATCTATTTATGAATGCTGAGCCCTTATGTCCTAATCACTTCTTAAAGGTCCCATCTCTCAACACTGTTGAATTGGAGGTCAAGTTTCCAGCATATGAACTTTGGAAAACATTCAAACTATAGCAGATAGCTAACTTAATATCAGATAAAATAAACTTTAAGTAAAAACTGTAAGACAAGACAAAGTTGATCATTATATAATGTTAAAGAAACCAATTCATCATGAAAATATAACAATTATAAATATATAGCACCCAACTTCAAAGCACCAAAATATATAAAGCCAATATTAATAGATTGTAATATAATAATATGAAGGTATTTTGGTACTCTACTTTCAACAATAAACAAATTGCTCAGACACAAAATCAATAAGGAAACATTGGGCTTGGGCTATACTTTTGACCAAATGGAACTAAGATTTATACAAAACATTTTACTCAACAGCAGCAGTATAGACATTCTTTTCCAGTGCACACAGAACATTCTCCAAGATAGATGATTTATTAGTCCACAAAACTCATCTTAACAAATTTCATAAGATTTAAATTATATTCGGTAACTTTTTCAACAACAATGGTTTGAGACTAGAAATCAACAACAGGGAGAACTTCAAAAAATTCACAAATATATGAAAATTAAACAACATACTTCCTCCCCCCCCAAAAAAATGGGTTAAAGAAGAAATTAAAAGGAAAACTCAAAAACATACATTAAGACAAATGACAATAGGAATAAAACATATCAAAACTATGGGATGCAGCAAAGAAATTTTGAAAGAGAAGTTTATAGCAACAAATGCCTATGTTAAAAAAGAAGAAAGATCCCAAATAAACAATCTAACTTTATATCTCAAGAAATTAGAAAAGAAAAAGAACAAACCAAGCCCAAAGTTAGTAGAAGGAAGTAAATAATGAAGATAAAAGCATAAATAAATAAATTAGAGAATAGAAAAACTAAAAATGATCAATGACACCGAGTTAGTTTTTAAAGAAAGAAATACAATCAATAAAACTTTAGCTATACTAAATAAAAAAATGAAGAGAGAAAACTCAAATAAATAAAATCAGAAATGCAAAAATGAAAAAGGAGACATTTTAATTGATACCACAGAAACACAAATGATCGCATAAAGAATAATTATATGCCATAAAATTGGATAAAATGAATAGATAAATTTTTAGACAGATAAAATTTACTAAAACTGAATTATGAAAAAATTAAAAATTTGAATAGACCAATATTAGTTGGATTAGTACTAAAAATTTCCCATCAAATAACTCAGTACCAGAGTTAGCTTTAATGCCGAATTCTACCAAACATTTAAAGAACAAATACCAATTCTCAAACTCATCCAAAAAATTGAAGAGGAAGAAAAACTTTTAAAGTCATATTGAGGCCAGCATTGCCTTTGTACCCAAGCCAGACAACGGTACTACAAAATAAATTAAAAGCCAGTACAGCACATGATCTTTGATGAACATATATGAAAAAATCCTAAACAAAATTATAGCACACCAAATTCACCAACACATTAAAAGTACCATTCATCACGATAAAGTGGTATTTATCCTTGGGATGCAAGGATGGTTCAACATATGCTAATCAGTAAATGTGATTACATATGTCACATTATCAGAATGAATAACAAAAAAAATCATCTCCATAGATGTAGGAGAGGCATGAAACAAAATTCAGCATCTTTTTATGATAAAAACTCCAAAGAAATTAGGTATAGAAGGAATGTACCTCAACAAAATGCGTGACAAGCCCAGAGCTAACATCATATTAAATAGTGAAAAGTTGAAAGCTTTTCCATGAAAATCAGGAAAAGGATAAGGATGCCCACTCTCAGCACTTCAATTCAACACGGTATTGAATGTCCTAGCCAGAGCATTTAGGCAAGAGAAAGAAATAAAAGGCATTCAGAACACCAAAAAAAGTTAAATTGTGTTTGTTTGCAGAAGTGATTTTTTAGATATAGAAAACCTCAAAGACTCTACCAAAAATTGTTACAATAATCAAATTTAGTAAAGTTGCAAAATAGAAATTAATATACAAAACTTAATAGCATTTCTATACACTAGCAATGAACCAGCCAAAAAAAAAAATAAGACACTTACAATCAAGAAAATTATTTACAATGATTACAAAGAAAAATAAAGTGCTTAGGAATAAATTTAACCAAGAAGGTGAAGAACTCATACTCTAAACATTATAAACATTGAAAAAGAA
Source organism: Hylobates moloch (assembly GCF_009828535.3). Lineage (NCBI taxonomy): Eukaryota > Metazoa > Chordata > Mammalia > Primates > Hylobatidae > Hylobates > Hylobates moloch. The sequence goes on along the minus strand of NW_026652288.1, from coordinate 14,041,264 downwards.
ATTAAAGAAGACACAAATAAATGGAAATATATCCCATGTTCGTGGATTGGAAGACTTAATATTGTTAAAATGTCCATAAAACCCAGAGTGATCTATAGATTCCATGCAATCTCTGTAAAATTCCAATTAAGTTTCTTTTTGTGAAATAGAAAAAACAATCCCAAAATTTATATGGAACCACCAAGGCCCTTGAATAGCCAAAGTAACCTTGAGCAAAACAAACAAAGTAAAGGCATCAGACTACCTGATTTGAAAATCTATTAAATATTACAACGTTAACGTGATTAAAACAGTATGGTAGTGGAATAAATACAGGCATATATATCAGCGGAACAGAATAGAGAGCTCAGAAAGAAATCCAGTCGTATATGGCCAATGATGCCAAAAGCACACAATGGAGAAATGTCAATCTCTTCAATAAATAGTGCTGTGAAAATTGGATATCCACATGGCAAAAGAATAAATTAATCCTTCCCACCTGTATACAAAAGTCAACACACAGTGAATTACACACTTAAACATAAGACCTGAAACTAAAACTACTAGAAGAAAACATAAGGGAAAATTTCCATGACATTAGTCTGAGCAAATATTTTTTGTAATATGACACCACAAGCAGAGGCAACAAAAGCAAAATAGATAAATGGGATTAAACTAAAACACTTAAGCAGAGCAAAGGAAACAATCAGCAAAGTGAACAAACAACCTACTAAATATGTGAATATATTTGCAAATCATAATCTGATACGGGCCTTATATCCAAAATATATAAGAAATTCAAACAACTAAATAGTAAAAAAACAAATAAAGGACCAGACTAGACATCTCTCAAATAAAGACATACAAATGGCCAACAGTTACATGAAAGTTCCTCAACATCACTAATCATAGAAATGCAAATTATAACCACAAAGAAACCTCACATCATTGTTATAATAGTTTTTATAAAAAGACAAAATATAACAAGTATTGGCAAAGCTGTGCAGAAAGAGCAACCTTTGTACCTCTGTTGGTGGAAAATATGGAAACCAGTATGGAAGTCTCTTAAAAATTAAAAATAGTAGTGCCCTATGATCCAGCAATCTCACTATCCAAAGAATATGAAATAAATATGTCAAAGAGATAGCCACACTCTCATGTTAATTGCAGTTTATAGTATTATTTATAGTAGCCAAATAGCCAAACTATGAAATCAACTTAAGTGTTCATCAATGGATGAATGCATGAAGAAAATGTTATATATATATTATATATGTTATATGTTATATATATTATATATGTCATATATATACTTATTTATGCAATGTAATACTATTTAGCTTCGAAAAACAAAAGAATTCCTGTCATTCATGACAACATGAATGAACCTGAAGGATATTATGTTACGCTATGTTATGTTAAATAAAATAAGCCAGGCACAGAAATACACATACAGTATGATCTCCCTTATATGCGGAGTGAAAATGTTAGACTGATCAAAATAGAGAGTAAAGTGGTGGTTACCAGAGACAGAGTAGTCAGATTCGGAAGATGTTGTTCAAAGGACATAACCTTTTAGTTAGATGGGAAGAATAAGTTTAAGATATCTATTGTACATGGTGACTACAGTTAATAGCAATGTATTATACATTTGAAAATTGTTTTCACCACAAAATAATGATGTTTGTGAGGTAATACATATCTTAAATGGCTTGCTTTAGCCAGCCATTCCACAATGTATACATATATCAAAATATTATGTTGTACACCATATATTTATACAATTTTACTTGTCAATTAAAAAAAAAAGGCTGGTGAGTTTTCTGGTATGCTTTCCAGTTGTCTTTCCAAGGGATGTTGGAAGTCAGGTAATTCATGATTCACAGTGCTCTTCCTTTATTTGTCTGGATGAATCCAATTTTGAACATATTTTAAGTACTATATTCTATTTAGACCAAAGAATATCAAGGCTATTATTTACACAAATGAAAATGATCCATATATTTTCTTTGGTTTTCATCAATGCATTACTCTGCAAAGCAAGGCTATCTTGATTGGGGATTATAAGCACAATCTAAATCTCTTTTAAAGTGTCTATTTGTCCAAATCCCAAGACATCAAGTTGAAAGTGCATTATGTTTTTTCTTCCCTTATTCACTTCTCTAAATAGAACCCAAGTTTCTTCCTTCTATTGTGTTTTCTGGAAAGATGAGAAGATTTGGGTTTTGTTTGTCTTTATTTAGACGATGAAAACTTCATTCTCTTCTCATGTTTCCAGGAAAGTTCAGGAAGTTAACAGTAGACTCTTGGTAGCCCTCAGGATTAAAATGTATGCCACATAAGTAAATAGATTGAACTCTGTTGCATCCTAAATGTCACTGAAATACTAGAAAACAAAGTTTCAAAATATGTGTAACACTGGAAAGCAAAAATTATCCAATACCAGACACCAAAAATGGTAAATATCTGGAAAGATAATGGAATGATATAAATACTTTACACAGTGTGATAACCTTTCACTCAGATATTTAGTTTAATTACAATTAATGTAATTAATGAATTTTTGCATTATACTATTTTATTATTGATTTAGATAGATTATAGATACATATTCCATTTCTTTTATAATTTTTTCTCTCCATTCATTTGTATGTATAAGTTTTAATCATTTACTATGTCTTCTCTGTTAGAATCTTAGTATTTATTCTTCAATACTTCATCTTTGAATATCCTACAGATCATAAAATTCATACTTATGATGGTCGAATATAGATAGCTTTAACCACTTACTAGACAGCCCTGTGACTTTAGAACACCTTGTCCTTCTACCTCCTTTGTGTATTTTGCTTTATTATTCTTAGCATTTTTAATTCCTTACACATTTTGATTGTATAAGATAGTATTATAATTACTTTTTATGTATATATTAGTTTTCTTCTTTTGTTGCTTACAAAATTTATTTCTCTTTAGTTTCTAAAGTTTATTGTCACTAGAGTAAGTTGTTTTTCTTCCTTAATTTGTGGAGTTTTTTTCCTAGACCTTCCTAATTAATGATGGTCAGTGTCTCCATAGAGTTGACTTTATCGAGTCATTTCAATTCCATTTGTATGCTTCTATAGGGCCAAGACTATATCATCTATTTCTGTGTAGGCATTAAAATTGAAGGCCAACCTCTGCGACATACACCCCAGGAGGGGAAAAACAGTCAAAACAATGATGCTCAGTACCCTCAACTCTTGTCTATTGTGATATCATACATTGAATTTAATAGTCCGGCTTTAAATTTCATTTTATTCTAGATCTTAGGTGCTTTTATTTCCCCTTACATGCTCAAATGGGAATTTTGTGGGGTTTCTCACACTTTTCTTCTTATCTGTTTACACAGTTTTCTATACATTTATAATAGAAGATATAGTGTACATTTCAATTGTTTGTTATGTTGCTATAACTGAACCAAAGATATTGTGTTAAATTAAACAAATAGTCACAATACAAAATATATTGTATGAATCCATTCAATTTTTTAGAATGTTCTTAAATGTTTAGAAAATTTTGGAATAGGAACAGAATCTAGAGTTAAGTATTATATTGGGGAGAGGAGGGAGATTGGGAAACACATAGAATTAAACATTAATTTTTATTTTATATTTTCCAGTGCAATATTGACTTTTTAAATCTTCCAATTACAATTCCATATAAAAAATAGGCTTAAAAATAAAAATCAAGGGCTGCTTATTTGCAAAGATTCATAAAATAGACAACTCTTTTGTAAGTCTGATAAAAGGGGAAAAAGAGTACTAGAATGAAAATTATTAGTATGAAATAATGAGTATAATTACAGGAACATAATGTATTTTAGAAATTTGTGACATTTTATGCAAATGCATGAAATAATATTAAAAATTATAACAATGTGTAAGACTGACAAAAATATACATTATAAAATTTGATTTAAGAATAGGTAGAAAATTTAAATAGTTCAATAACGATTTAGAAAGTGAATTTAGGCAAATACTTGACACAAAAATAAAAATTTAGCTCTAATTATATCACTGGCAAGTTTTAGTAACCTATTTATTAACAGATAACTTCTAAGTTATTTAATTTATTAATCAGCAAATAATACATGAATCTAGTTTTAATGGACTTTTCTTATTTAGTCTATGAACCTGGCAAAATCATTGTTCCAAAAATGCAAATTAATCACATATAGAAAAATAAAAACTATCGACAAATTTTATTCAAAAATATAAATTCAAAGATTTCAAACTATTATTAAAAAATTACATATTTAGTGTGCCATGATTAAGTAGAATTTGTTCAGGATGATGTGAATTAGGACAACTGTTGATGTAATTCTCTACTTGATGATGTGAAAGGAGAGAATACATGATAATCACACTATATGAAAGAAGTCACTTGATAATACTCAACACAAATTTATAGTAAAACTAAAAATGTATTCTTGACAAACTGAAAATAGGAAAAACTGCCTCACTTGATAAAGAATGTCTTTGCTAATACTGTAAGAATTCATAATAAAAGTAAAACTGGCCTGCTATAACTAGTACCATTTATTCAATGTTGACTGCACTAGACTACTTAATTTAAATATAGATAAAATATTACAAAGTATAAGTAATGGAAAGGATTTGTGAACTTGCAGTAAGGTGCAAGCAATGTGATTTTCTATACCTAAAGGTCAAAACAATCAAGTAAAACTTTTAGAACTAGTAATCTAGTTTATGAACTTAACAGGACACAAATCAGTATACAAAAACTGATGGTTTTCCTTTAACACAGTAACATTCAATTAAAAATAGCAATTAAAGACAATTATAGCCATAATAATAGCAAAAACTATAAAAAACTAGGGATAAACTTAATACAAAGTAAAAAAGGATTATAAACCACTTATAAATCTTTACTTTAGGAGAGCAAAGAATAATAAAGGAAGAAACACACTCTGCCCTTGAATGAAAATACTCAAATATGTTAGATGAGTCTTTCTTCTTGAAATTATTCTACAAGCTCCAGTATTGTCTCAACATAAAATACATTTCTAACAAAGTTTGATAAGCTGATTCTAAAGATTATCTGGAAAATTAATGTATTATAAATGCAAAGGAAATTTTGAAAGAAAAAACTGAAAATTTTTCTTATCAGTATTTTCAGTATGCCAAAATTAGATTACTTAAAACACTATGGAATTGAAAGAGGTAACACACACCCACGTATGTGTATATATATATCATATAAACACACATATATAGAGAGAATGTACTAGAATATATATGTATATATTCAAATACATAAGATAAAGGTAGCATTTGACATTTATGGTGAAAGTATGACCTGTTTTATAAGTTATTTCTGGATATTTGCTATTATTTGGAAAACTATAAAACTATATCCTTACTTACTCTTACACACTAAATAATGCCAGAAGAACCAAAGAGCTATATGTCAAAATAAACAAAAAACAGATCCCTTGGAATTACAAAAAGAAAATGTATTATGTTATTATTATAATTTGGGGATGAAAAAGGGCTTTCTATGCAGAATTCTGTCCAGAATTTTTTTTTTTTTTTTTTGGTAGAATTTTGCTTTTGTTGCCCAGGTTGGAGTGCAATGGTGCGATCTCAGCTCACCAGAAACTCCGCCTCCCAGGTTCCAATGATTCTCCTGCCTCAGCCTCCCCAGTAGCTGGTATTACAGGCATGCACCACCATGCCCAGCTAATTTTGTATTTTTAGTGGAGATGGGGTTTCTCCATGTTGGTCAGGCTGGACTGACATCATATTACTTAAAAATATATAATAAAATAGATGATAATAAAAATTAAAAGTGAAAAACTGGAAATATACTATTTTGATACATGTATATACTATAAAAATGATCACCACCATCAATCTAATTAACATATCCATCACCTGACATACCTGTGTGTGTGTGTGTGTGTGTCTGTGTGTGTTGTAAGAATACTGAATATCTACTCTCTTAGCAAATTTCAAGCATGCAATACATGATTATTAACTATAGTCATCCTACTGCACATCAGGTCTCCAGAACTTATTCATTATGATTCAAAGTGTGCGTCTTTGACCAATAGCTCTCCATTTCTCCCACCCCACACCTTCTGGTAACCACCCTTCTACTCTGTTTTCATGAGTTCTACTTTTTATATTCCACATACAAGTCAGATCATGCAGTATATGTCTTTCTATGTCTGACTTATTTCTCTAAGCAGAAGGTCCTCCAGTTTCATTCTTCTTCTTGTAAATAGCAGAATTTTCTTTCCATTTAGGATGAATAATGTTCCATTGTGTGTGTGTGTGTGCTTGTGTGTGTGTGTATATATATATATATATATATATATATATTCCTTATCTCTTTTATTTATCCATTAATCCATTGACAGACAGGTTGTTTCTGTATTTTGGCTACTGTGAATAATGTTTCCGTGAACATCAGAGTGCAGATATCTCTTTGAGATAGTGATTTAATTCCCTCTGGATATTATACCCAGAATGTTCATAAATGTAAATGAGTGAATTCTGTCTGGAAGTTAAATAGTCATTATGTAACATAATTTAAAATACATATGTTTTAAGAAATATTTTCACACCTGTTTTTTAAGCATTATTTGTAATAGCCAACTTTAGAAACAATCCACGTTATTCAAAAGAAGCTGTTTAAATTAATTATACTTTATTAGGGAATACTCTGTAGGGATTGAGAAAAATAAAGTAGACCACTATGTAGTAACACAGAAAGCTCCCCAAACCCAAAGCCTGTGCAAAGTATAAACCATGTTTTAAATCCTATTATTGGTCAACTTTTGTTTTTAACAGCATTTTAATTAAGCTTATTGTAGTCAAATTATCTGTATTCAGTTTTAAATAACATGAATTACTTTTCATATATGAGTTGAGGAATTCACTTCTACCTTAGCTTTCTTTATTCTTTATCCACAAAACTCCTCTACTATTATCCAGCATTTTGCTGATATAATCTAGGTTTTAAGATTCACATAATTAATATTAATATTATATACCAATGCCATATTTGCAATAGTTGTTTATAATTAACTCTGCTCAAGAGATTTCAATGTTATCTATTAGTTCTTTTGCTTTTTTGTGTGTGTGTTTTAATCGTAATTTTTTATTCATGTTTTTAAAATTCAGCATCTAGTTGGCCAATGTTATTTTTACTTAATAGTGTGTGAGCTGATACTCAGAGATATAGTGACCAGGTATTTGCATATATGTGACCCTTTCTTCTGTTGCTTTTCACAGTATAGAATTCTTAGTGTAGTGTACAATTTTATGTTTGTTTGTTTGTTTTGAGATGGAGTCTCGCGCTTGTCACCCAGGCTGGAGTGAAGTGGCACGATCTCAGCTCACTGCAAGCTCCACCTCCCAGGTTCAAGCAACTCTCCCGTCTCAGCTTCTCAAATAGCTGGAACCACAGGCGCCCGCCTCCATGTCTAGCTAATTTTTGTATTTTTAGTAGAGATGAGGTTGCACCATATTGGCCAGGCTGGTCTCGAACTCCTGACCTCAGGTGATCCACCCCCGCTCAGCATCCAAAAGTGCTGGGATTACAGTGTGAGCCACTGTGCCCAGCTTGTTTTGTTTTTAAAAAGCTCCATGGGTGTTCTTTTCTATGTTTAGTGTTTAGGAAGCAAAGTCTGTAGCTAACTTAATTTTTTTCTAACTTTTGGAGTTTGTCTTTATTTAAGTTTGTCTGGTGTCTTTAAGTCACCAGAATACTTATTCTTCATCAGTTTTTATTAATTTGCTGAACACTTTATATTCACAGAATGGAATAATAGCAGTAAAAATGAATGAACTGCTACACTCAGCAACATGGATAATATCATAGGCCTACTGTCAGGTGAAGGAAGACAAATAGGTTTCCGTTTAAATGAAACTCAAGATAAACTAATCAATGTTGATTAAACTGGATTAATAACACTTTCTAGAGAGATGCAAATATTATATATCTCTATCCATATGGTATTTACATGGACTGACACACGTAAAACATATCAAGTTATACTTTTAAGATATGAGAAATTCACTGTTTGAATTATATCTTCTTTCCAACTGCCATATTTTTACTGAGTAAAATAATAGAGTTAATGGGATTTAAGATGATCAAATTGCTAAACAATTTTTGTTTTTAGAAATATCTTTTGTACCTTTTCTTGTATCTTACTATTATAAATAAGGCACCACACTTGGTAGGTCTCTTGAATTTTGGAAACAAAGCATAACTAAAGTTTGATGTGTTTTGTTCACGGATTTACTGGGAGACCTAAAATACTGCCGTCCTTTAAGAAGATCTCATAGCAGGTAATGACTCTCCAGCAGGTCTCAGCTGCAGTAAAGCAGCTCATCCACATTTGCCCTTATGAACCTGCATATCTAGTATCACTCAATGTGTTGACAGCCAACCACAAAGCTGTATGTAGCTTGTGGCAAACCTTTGAAGGTTGAATCACAGTAAAGTCTCCTAGGGTTTTGAAGCAAATTTATAACCCCTTTGGCAAACAAGTGTTCTGGTTTTCAAAGCAATTCATGGCTTCTTATTAAGGCCTTGTTACAGAGCCTAGAGTAAATATGGGTAAACTACAGTCCCCAAGACAATCTGGCCTGTTTTTATGTAGCCTGTGAGCTAAGAACGGTTTTCATATTTGTAAAGGATTAAATAAAAAGTGGAATATTTTATAATATCTTAAAATTACATAAAACTAAAATTGTAGTGTCTATAAATAAAGTTTTATTACAACATGACAATACTCATTCAGTTACCTGTTGTCTATAGCTGCTTTCACACTACCATAGCAGAATTGAGTTTAGGCTGTTAGACTGTATAGGCCACAAAACCTAAAATATTTACTATGTGGCCCCTTTCAGAAGTTTGCCAACCTCTTGACTAGATGCAGATGCCTGGTTATGAGTCATCAGGTAATTCTACTAAGTAGTTTTCCTATTATGTCTTGACTGTTTTCTGGTTCACTCTGATGTAAAATTGAGAGTTCCTAGCAGCTGTCCATTACCAATTGGAAATGTGTTTACATAACCGTGCTCATGCATGTTCTCATTTTGCAAGTAAATTGCATAAGTTCTTTCATATTCCCATTGTCTTACATGTCGGTAGTATGTCGCCCTTCAGCTTACATCTATGGTCACCTGGAAAATTAACTGTAAATATCTCATTCAAGAGGAAAATAAATCAATCCTGGTTTATCCATGGCTCTGCACAGAAGATTGGTATAACCAGAAGGGGTCTAAGGAGTGTTCATGTCTCACTCAGGGAGGATATTGCAGAGGAGTGAGGAGATATTCTTCCCACTGAGTAGAAAATTGGTAATATATCTCAAAATTAATTTCCTTGGAGAAGAGATGACTTGAAGTAATAAGCTACATCACTTTATTAGCAGTGGCTAATTATCTAGCCAGAAGATACATGGAGAAATCTTCCAAAGTAGGCTTAAAATGTAAGACTGTCTATGAGGATGACCAAAACCAAAATAAAATAAATCAACCAACAGAAAGGAAACCACTCCAGAAGATAAATTTACTATCTAAATGGAATAGATGTAGGTCCAGCCCCATTCTTTAGCCATCCAAGCGGCTTCCCAATAGGTTCAGCTAAGTGGTTATAGAGGCAAGGATGGAGTCTGTTTATGTGTTCACAACTGCACTTCAAATCTGTCTTCCTCTACCACTGAGTGTCAAATTTTTCATTAGCAGAAATCAATTCTGAACCCCAGGAGGTTTACACTGTTCTTGCAGGAGCAGATACCTAGTAGTAGACTTTGTGTTTATATTTGACCCCAATCATGAAAGAAGCAGTATTCACTAGAATAAACTTTCAACACTCTTGATATGCATTCCCTGTATCTTATGGTTATGATGCAGGACAGGTGAGCCCCAAAATTGGGAATTGGGGCTTAGCCTGGCAGGGTTCTTGGCTTTGCTCAGGAAAGAATTCAAGAGTGAGAGGTGTTATATAGTAAACTTTATTGAACCAGAGCTGCTCTTTGCAGAGAAGGAATAATTCATACACAGTGTGCTCAGAGTCAGCAAGGTATGGGCAGTTGGCAACTATGTGTATGCCTATTTATAGAAACTTTTAACTACATGCAATTAGAGGGTGAGTTATTCAGAAATATTTAGAAAAGGGGTGGTAGCTTCTAGGTCATTGCCATGGAAATAGGAAGTAACTTGCAGGCTGTTGCCATAGCATTTGTAAACTTTCATGGCACTGGTGGGACTGTCTTATGCCAATGAACAGCAAAGACAACTAGAGGTTGCCTTCAGCACCATCTGCTGAATCCTGCCAATTTATTCACTCTATCCTGTTGGGACTAGGAAATAAGTCCTGTCAGTCTCCTACCTCATTTCCCCCTCAGAGATTAGATACTCTTCTTTAATCTTAATGAAGCTACAAAAGGGTGGGACCCCATCTTCTGTAACCACTTTCTGCTGACTTTATGGACATAGGCCCTGCCTGATTGGATGAGTAAAAATCTCTGGATACCTGATATAAGGGCCCCAAGGACAGGATATTTTCATTCTCTAAGTCAAAAGACAGGATGAGTTGGAAGTCGTATGCTAGAATTGTCTTTACATGGAATTGCTGTACTCTAGAAAATACAAACTTCACAAGGAGGTTAAACAATCAAGGGGCAAAAAATAATAGTAAAAAGATAGCTATCACAGGTCCTAGGAAGGGTAAAAAACAGGTGAGACTTGGGAGGACACTTTTGATAGTGGACTAAACATAGTTAGGGTCAGTTCCCTGGTTATATATATGTAACCAGGTGAAATTAATCCTCAGGGGATCCTTCTTTCCAAGTTTTTAATAGGACTAGGTCTCCTGGTTCAACAGGGGAGATACTCTTTTTCTTTGGTGGAAATGGCAATATTTTATTTTTATATTGTTGAAAGACCTTTTGAACCTGGCCTAAATTCTAAAAGGGACACAAGTGAAGTATGTCCATCACCCTGTTTGTCATCATGACCCAAATTAGGTTTTTAGGTTCTTTTGTTTTGTTTTTTATTGTTTTTTAGACAGAGTTTGGCTCTGTTGCCTGGGCTGGAGTGCAGTGGTACAATCTTGGCTCACTGCAACCTTCACCCCCTGGACTCAAGCAATCCTTCTCCATCAGCCTCCTGAGTAGCTGGGACCACAGGTGTGTACTACAGCACCTGGCTAATTTTTGTATTTTTAGTAGAAACAGGGCTTTGGCATGTTGCCCTGGCTGGTCTAGAACTCCTGGCCTAAAATATCCCACCTTCCTTGGCCTCCCAAATTGCTAGAATTACAAATGTGAGCCACCACACCTGGCCAAGATTTTTTGGTTTCTATACCCAATTAAACATTTTAGACCAGGTTGAAATGGAGGTGGGAAGGCAGTCGTTACTCCTTATAACCTTTTTTAAAGACATAAAAGATTGAAAAACCAAAAACCAAAAATAAGGTGACATATGAAAAAGGTCAAGTTATACTGGGGGAAAACATTGTTTTTATAGAACTCCAAGATAAAATATTTTATCATCATGCCATAACAACAGTTAGAACCAGAGGAGAAAAAGTTACAAGTGCTGACAAAAGCTCAAGAGAGAGTTATCGCTCAGTCTTTATCAAAAGGAGAAAAAATTGATAGCAGTGAGATAAAGCAACAATTAAACCTCTGAGATATAAAGTAGAGAACTTTTTTAAAGAAACAGGTTACAGAATTGTAAAGGAAATCAATAACTTAAAATCTCACTTTAATATGAAGACTGTGTTTAGGAAGACTATTATAAATAATTCCTTGTTAATTATAGCTAATTACACACAATTATTTTTCATGAATTCATCTTTACAAACATTATCACAATTCATATAGACTATCTATGACATGCTTGGACTTTCTGACTTGTCTTACACTACCTCTTCCTTAAATAGCCAGTCATTTTATTGTAGGACAAGAATTTACCATACCAGATTTTTCCTCTTATAACATTACTTTTTATATGCTTTCTTACCAAGAATACATCTTTATATTCTTTAACTTTCTTCACATCTGTCTTTCAATGCACTGGTTCATTTTTTATTTTATAAGTAAAATACCATATAAAACCAATCACTGTGTAAAGCCACTTTTCTGTTAGCCATTATAAAGCCTGTGAACATTAGTGGTTCACCTAGGTAAGAGCCTTAAAGTTAAACTGTAAAAGACACAACATTCCCATCAAACTAATAATCTTATACAAGGCTCATTTACCCAAAGATTACCAAGTCACATGTGCCTGAAAAGCATTTAATCTTATTTGTTTTGTTTATGTGCACCCTTTTATGTATAAGTCATTTGATAGCATACTAGACACAACACATATCACAATACCTGTATGTACACATAAACAGAAACACATAAAACTACCTATACAAGATAGCTGCATCCAAATTATTTACATAATTGGGACTTGTCTACCTGGCCAAATTTTGTGTGCCATGATAGCTATGAAAGAAAAGCAGAGGCAGAGAAGGGGATCCTGTAGTATTAAATGAGAAAGGGAAGGGGCAAACTATGTTGCTTAAGGGGAGACCTCAGAGCACCTGAGCTGCCAGAGAGTTCACCCAGTAATGGAGATTTTGAAGAAAATGTTTGGGTGGCTGCTTGTCTACCAGTATAGGAAACTATCTGTTGGATCAAGGTTCCAGGACCCCCAAGTATTTTTACCTGAGCAAGGCAATACATTGTGGGTAAATGGAAAAAGTTTAGCTCTAGTATTGATGAGGAGCTTTCTCCATTTCTCATCAAGAATAGTTAGGACGTTCTCATTGCCAGTGGCCCTCTTGTTTAGAGTAGGCACACTGATTCTGGCCCAGGGGCTGTCAAGCTGGGGGCTCTCATCTGGGCATCTCAGATATGGATCTTGTGACACCACTTCAGAATGGGTAACCCTAGCGGGCATGGGGCTTAAAGCAGCCACTAACTATTACACTTTCTATTTTTTCCCACTTTTTTGCTGTATCTATTGCTGTAAACCCAAAAGGCCAATGGTTTATGGTTGGCTTATAGGAGTTTGGCGTCCAGTACTGGTTTTGGTAGCTTTCTCCTAATGTCAGGGGCAAATTGAGTAATAAAATGCATACACAGGAGAGCTTCTTTTTCCAGGGAATCTGGGTCTGCATTAGTATATTTCCTAAGTACTTCAACCAAATGGCCCTGAAACAGAGTGGGATTTTTATACTTTCTCTAAGTTATTCTCTAACCTTGTCATGATTAACTGGCTTAATCATACACTTTTCTATATCTTCTATTAAATAAGTAACCATGTAATTTCTGTGTTCAAGATCTTGGGAATCCCCTTTGTTATTTCACGGAGGGTCTAGATCTGGAAGTGCAACTCTTCTCATGTGATAATTGGAATGGACTTGGTTACATGTGGCCACTCCATCTGCACATTCACAGGTTGCACTCATAATCTTCCACTTTTCCTCCAGAGCACAGCAATTAGATGACAATACTGGCAATTCATGCCAAGTTAAATCAAAGAACATGGCCAACTTAACAAACTCTTCTATAAACTTTCTGGATTCTCTGAAAACTGGCCAAATTTCTCCACACATAAAGCCAAATCAGATATAGAAAATGGCATATGTACTCAAAGTGTTTCTGCATCTCCATTAGCTACCTCCTGCAATGGACACAGATTTAATTTTAGGGGCTTATATGGAGCCGCACTCCTGGTGGTACTGATTGGGCTACTTCTTTGAGAAACAAGGGGTATAGGCTGGGGCTAGTTGGGTAAGAGGGAGGGATGCCTGATGATCTAGGGGTGGAATCCTGCATTATAGAACTAATGGGACCCCCCTTCAGGATTGGAGTACTGAGGAAACTCTGAGGAGGGTGTAGGCCTTCTACAGGGAGCAGCTAGAAGTAGATCCCTTAGGTGTTGCTTCTGGGTGCCTGGCAGTAACATAAGCCAGTAAAAGGCCATAGAAGTCTGTACAGAAGGTACCTTCCTGATTTTCCTTTTTTTAAATAAAATAAGTCCAACTATAAAATAGTATTTTGACATGAAGAACCATTTTTAGAATAGATTTTTTGTCTCCCAATGTGTACTGCACCCTAATGGTGTTATACAAGAAAATGAGTTTGTTTTCTTTAAGCTGAATTTGAATTTGCTCCAGTTGCCCAGAAGACACCCTAGTGGTGAACCCTCTGGGATGCTTGCCATTGTCCTTGTGTGTAACAAGGATCTTTACCAGACACAGAAGTTTATCTAAGTCTAGCAAGAGGAAAAGCAACTGGGCTTTCATTATTTTTGTCTTTTAGATTTTTACCTCCTGCAGAGAAGGTGTAAGTATAGGTAGCAAAGTGTTACAAAAATGGATTGTGAGATACAGGCAGGCAGTAAAGTACTGTGCTTGCCAGCAAATGAAATATGACAAAAGAGGTATTTTTACTAGGCAAAGTATAAAAGGAAAAGTGAAAATAGAGTGATGAAACTCTAGGGCAGAAATCAGGAAAAGACAAGCCTGGGATTCCTCTCAAGTGGGCCTCTAACCTACAATCCTAGAAGGAATGCAAATGCTGAAAACTCTGGAGCATCTGGGGGCAGCCAGTGATACTCAGTGCCAAGAAACCTGGAGCACCTGAATATCAGTCAATGAGTGTCCTCAAACTAAATGACAAAAATCCTGTAGTATTTAGGGGCTGACCATGCTGAAAACCCTGAAACATCCAGGGGCAGCCATGAGTGAACCCCAAACACTTGATTGGGGCCACACAGCAATATGACTCTGGCATTCCAGAGTCAACACAATTGGGGATCTCTTACAACCTGGTGTCCTGCTTAAATAATTACCCAGTACAACTATCATGGAGCTAAAGCCAGAAAAAAAAATTCCTGCAACCAAAACATAAATATCAGAGCAGAAAAGAAAATGAAATAAAATGGCTGACATAAAAATGTAATGGCTTTGGAGAAGAAAGGACCAAGAGAAGGGATGACAAAGGATATACTTGGTCAGGCACGCTACAGGGGACTTTGAATTGACTACCTAGCCAGAGCCCCCAATATCTTGGCTCACCTGATATTGGTGGGGGTAGAAGGGACACTCACCAGTCCACAGGAGCCAAAATGGCACTGATCATTCTCCAACTTCGGGCTAAGGTGGAGGTCTTCCCCAGGTTCCCCTAGCTTGGGTAGGTTTGGCTGCTGTGAGGGGACCAGCCCATGGTCCTGTGAACGATGCGCTGGAGTGGTGGGTCTCACAGGAGGCAGCATTGTGGCTGCTCACCCGTCCAATTGGCCCCACAGCCTGTCAGGAAAGATAATGGCTCTTCAAAGAGCCTTTGGTTAGTTTTACAGCTCTGCAGTGTTAGCACCTCTTTATTGTTACTGCTGCCATCTCTCACCATCTAGCCAATTGTTATCTCACCATCTCTGGCTATCTAGCTGATTGCCCTCTCACCATCTCTCACTGTCTAGCCAACTGCTGTCTTGTCATCTCACTAATGGCTGATTGCCATACTGGAATCTTTGCCATATTGACGTCTTCATTATCTTTGTGGTCACCGGATGATGCAAGCAGGTAGGTGAGTCCTGAAATCGGCACTTAGCCTGGGAGGATTCTTGGTTTAACCCAGGAGAGAATTCAAGGGCGAGCCAGTGGTATTAGACAACAATCTTTTATTGAACCTGAGCTGTTCCTTGTGGAGCAGTGCTAACTCCTAGGCAATGTGCCCAGGGTCAGCAGGATATGGGCTGTTGGCAGCTGTATGTATACCCACTTTTAATTACATGCATATTAGGGGTAGGCTATTTCAGAAATCTTTAGAAAAGGGTGTCACTTCCCAGTTGTTGCCATAGAAAGGGGAGGTAACTTGCAGGTCACTGCCATGGCATTTGTAAACTGTTATGGAACTGCTGGGAGCATCTTATGCTTATGGGCAGTGAGGACAACTAGAGGTGTTTTCAGCAACCCCTGCTGGCTTCTGCATTTCTTTACTTCATCCTGTCAGGACCAGAAAATAAGTCCTGCTTGTCTCTTAGTTCAGTTTCATCAATACTTCAAGGGCTTACTGTATGTTTTTTGTAACATCTTGGTCTCTCATATATGGTAATGCTATCTTCTAAATGTGTCTCCCAAAATTCATATGTTGAAACCTTATCACTGATATGATAGTATTAAGAGGTTAAGCCTTTAGGGGGTGATTAAGTCATAAAGGTGGAACTCTCATGAATGGTATTAGAGACCTTACAAAAGATGTTTCAGAGGGCTGCTTGGCCCTTCCATTTCTTCTGCAATGTAAGGACATAGAGTTTTTCTCTTCTGCCCTTGTGTCATTTTAGGACACAGGATGAAGGTGCCATCTTGAAAGCAGAGAGTAGTCCTCATCAGACACCAGATCTGCCTATGTCTTTATCTTGGACTCCTCAGCCTCCAGAACTACGAGAAATAATTTTTGATTGTTTATAAATCACCAAGGCTGTGGTATTTGTTATAGCAGTTTGAAGTAAAACTAAGGCAGAAAGTGGTACCAGGAGTAGCATTCTGCTATAACAAATACATAAAATTGTGGAAGCAGCTTTGGAATTGGGTAATGGGTAAAGTCAGAAAGAATTTAGAAGTGAATGATAGAAAAAGCCTACATTTCCATGAACAGAGAGTTAAAAGAGATTCGTCTGAGGGTTCAGAAGAAGAAGAGGGCTGTAGGGAAAGCCTTAGTCTTCTTAAAGATTACTTAAGAACTTGGTTGAATTGTGCCAATTTCCCAGTGCTTTGTGGAAAGGAGAACTTGCAAGTGATAAACTAGGATATTTGGTGGAAGAAATCTCTAAGCAAGGAGTTGAGGGAGCTGTACGGCTTCTCTTGGTTGTTTGGAGTAAAATACAGGAAGACAGAAATGAATTATAGATAAAATTCAGGCTGGGCACAGTGGCTCATGCCTGAATCCCCACACTTCAGGAGGCTCAGGCGGGTAGATCACGAGGTTAGGAGTTCGAGACCAGCCTGCTCAAATAGTGAAACCCTGTCTCTACTAAAGATACAAAAAGTTAGCCGGGCATGGTGGTGTGCGCCTGTAATCCCAGCTACTCAGGAGACTGAGGCAGGAGAATTGCTTGAACCTGGGAGGTGGAAGTTGCATTCAGCCGAGATCGTGCCATTGCACTCCAGCCTGGCTGACAGGGTGAGACCCTGTCTCAAAATAAAAAATAAAAATAAAAAAATAAAATTCATAATCAAAATATAAGTAGAACTTAAATATTTGAAAAACTTTCCACCTAACCATGTAAGGAAACAAAAAAGCATGCTTGGGAGACAATACCAAGGACGTGGCAAAGTGAAAGTTGGATAAGAAGATTGCTGTGAATGTAAAGAGGCCAGATGACGTTCATCATAACAATGGATGAAAGACCCCCAAAGCATTTCAGAAATATTTGAGGCTGTCACTCTAATCACAGACTCAGAGTTCCAGGGCCTTGAAGGCAGAAATATTTTAAAGAAGGGGTTCAGGGAGTCCACCAGAACTTGGGACTTGCTGCCCAGAACCACCTCAAGTCTTATATTTCTGCATTCCAGGGCATGTGATCCTTGGCTTCCCCAGCTGTGGCTACAGAGGGTCCAGATGTAGCTCAGGGTATCTCTCCAGAAGTCACAAGCGGTAAACCATAGTGACATCTGCATGATGCCAAATCTGCAAGTATACAAAGTACAAAAACTGTGGAGAAATGGCTACTTCCACCTACATTTTAAAGGCTACCTCAGAGAGCTTTGGGTCTCAGTGAAGAACCGCCACAGGAGTGGGGCTTCTGCAGAAAACCCCCACTAGGGCAATGCCCAGTAGGGCCATGGGATGGAGCCACTACAGAAAGCCTGTATTAGGGTAAATCCAGGGTAGCAGGGACACTGTGAAGTCTTCACTAGGGCAATGCCCAGAAGAGCTATGGGAGGGGCCACTTCCACAAACCCTCACTAGGGCAATATTTAGTGGAGCCATGGGGGCAGGGCCATCCCCAAGGTCCCAGACCTGTAGAGCCACCAGCATACAATGCCATCCTTGGAAAGCCACAGGCACCCAACTCCAACCCAAGAGCTGCTGCATAGGCTGTGCCCAGCAAAGCCTAACACTTGTCCCAGTGTGTCCAAAAGGCAGGGCATTGAGTCAAAGATTATTCTAAAGCCTCAATATTTAATTTAATTTTATTTTTTTGCTTTGTTGAGTTGTGGAGTTACTTGGGACATATTACCCTTTTTTTATTTTCTATTTCTCTCTTTTGGAATAGCAGTGTCTATCCTATGCCTATCTCATGATTGTATTTTGGAAGTACATACTTTGATTTACAGGTTCACAGCTAGAGAACAATTTTCATCAAGGTGAGTTGTACCTTAAGTCTCACGTGTGTCTAATTTAGATGAGACTCTGGGCAATGCATTTTGCGTGTGAGAAGAACATAAATTTTGGGGGCCAGGGCAGAATGCTGCGGTAGGACTGTGTCCACTCAAATTCATAGGTTGAAATTTAATCACCAATGTGATAGTTTTAAGGGGTAGGGCCTTAAGGAGGTGATTCAGTCATAAGAGCATGACTTAATAATCTTTATAAGGTCATGAATAAGACCTTATAAAGAGTCTTCAGAGATCTTCCTGGCCTGTCCTTCTCTTCTATCATGTGATGACACAGAGTTAATTTATTTTGCCCTTCCACCACTTGAGGGCAGAGTAGAAGGCCTCCACACTAGAAGCATAGAGCAACTCTCAACAGACACCATATTTGCCCATCCCTTGCCCTTTGATTTTAAGCCTCTAGAAAACAAATTTTGTGAAAAACAAAACTTCTGTGGTTTATAAATGAGCCAGGCTGATATTTTGTTACAGCAGTCCAAAAGGAGTAAGACAGTAAATTATATAGTATTTATTTTTTAAGTGAATTTACTGTATAGTTTTAAAAAAAGACATTGAATGAACGCATAAATGTAACCCTTCATCTTGAAGAAGCTAGCATATCTATCCTACAGTGGAATGAGCCATCAAAGATCAGTTACAGTGCTAGCTAGAAAAACAACTTCTGTCCTTCTGGATACAGTATATGTTATAAACCAGCAATCAATATGTGGTGCTAATTCTCCCACAGCTATAAATTATAGAACAGGTAAATAAGAGATGGAATTGAAAATGGTACCTGTCATAATTCTATCTAATTAATCACTTGCATACTTTTTGCTTTCCATCCTGTTACTCTTGGCTCTACTGGTTTACAGATTTTAATGCCAAAGGAAGAATGCATTTATCAGGGGACACAATAACAGTTCCATTGAATTGGACTCCTAGATTTTCACTTGATCAAGTCAGGCTCCTCTTATCACTAAGAAAACAAGCCAAAACAGGGATTATAGTGTTCGCTAGTGTGATTGAGTCTACCTCTCCAGGGAAAACACAGTCGTTGCTACCTAATGGGAGTAATAAAGATTATGAACGACATACAGAGAATTCCCCTGAAACATGGAACCTCTCCTTGTACTACTGCTGTTAAAAGTTAATGGTAAACCACTTCGGTCCTATATAATCAGAACCTCCCATTCTCAGGTCTATCAGGAATAAAAGTTTGAATCACTTAGCTGCCGGTTGCCTTTTCTGAACTTAAAAGTACTTGCTGATTTGAAAAATATAAGAAGTACATATATGCAAAGAAAAATCATAAATATCAACTATAGTAAAGTCATCAGTTGCACAGCTACATACTGTTGAATCGACATATGTTTTCTTTCTTTATGGGTTAATTAAATAAGTATGTAACTTAATTAGTATCTTTTTTGCTCTCAAATTTCCCCAAACTATTTGATAAGGGATAGAGGGTGGTAGATTCAGAATATTATGGCAAAATCACAAAGAAATACCGATAGGAGAAACAGATGTCACCAGGTATGTAGAACTTGCAGCCAGATGGAATTACTAATGATTCTTAAAAAATATATCTCCTTAGGGAATTTTTTTGATAGGTTAAGCACTCTTAAAAATTGTAAGTGAGAAGTGTGTGTTTAAATACCGTTCACTAAAAGAGTGAATAGTATTGACATTTGTCAATTTAATGGCTCAGCACCAAACATCCCGCTGTCTATTTTGGTTAAAGTTCTATATAGGTAGGATTCAGAAGTTGAAAAGGGAAAGCTACTTGTTCTCCCTGTCTCCTGACAGTTGGAGAATGGGTCCGTGGCTAAACTACAGTCAATCACTTGTTCCCACTCAGGAAATTGAATCTTGAGAGAATTACACAGAGGTGTAAAGTCTGTCAGAGGTTATCTGTGGCAGCTGTGGTGGAGTCGAGAATTCAGTGATGAAAGGGTGAGTGTTCAGAAGCAGCAGTGACACTTCAAACACAGTTATCTGGGGCTTGATCGTGGCTCTGCTTTTCCTACCTTGGTTTATACCTGTGCCTGGCATGCCAGCCTTACAGTCAGTTTTGGAAACCATCTTGTTTCTTTTCGATAATTTTCTTTTGTGCCTGTATTGTCCAATATCATATTCTGTTATTTGAAATCAATATTGCTGCTTTATTGAGTGGATTAAATTGACAGGAGTCTGAGAGTTACAAACATTAAAAAAAAAAAAACAAAAAAAACAGAACCACTGTCAGTAGCTTGCAAGAAGCCTGGGACTAGAGTTCAAGAAGAGACAATTTCTTCTGAGAACTACGAACAAAGAACGGCTTCACAAACCGAGAATTTGGCCACTGGTTTCTAAGGCAGAGACTCATGCAATAAGATAAAAGAGAGGCAAGGAATTAATAAGTAGAATTTGTCCAGCAATTTGCGTTATGTGAAGCATCATCACAGTGATTATATTTAATCATTCCTTTAACTCAATGTTTTTCAAAATATAGTAAACAGATCCCTAGGGGTCCCTTTTTCAATAGTTCTGTAAGGTCAAAACTATTTTCATAACAACACTGAAAAATTATTTGCCTTTTTCACTTGTTGACATTTACTGGTAAAGGAAAAACAATTTAGTTAAAAGCACGAATCAAGGCAATGGAGCCAAACTATTCTAGTAGTTATTGTAGTTTTTCAGCACCAAATACTCAGGGGAAAAAAAGGAGACAATTTTGCTTGAGAGGATCTTTGTGTAGTTGGAACACAATGGTAAGTTTTGTGTATCTAAACATAGAAAAGTTACAGTAAAAATATGATGTAAAGGATAAAAATGATACATCTGTATACAGCACTTACCATAAATGGAGCTTGCAGAACTGGAAGGTGCTCTGGTTGACTCAGTGAGTGGTAAATGAATGTGAAGGCCTAGGACATTAACTGTACATTACTGTAGACTTTATAAACACTGTATACTTAGGCCACACTAAATTTATAAATTATTTTTTATTCAAAAATAAATTAACCTTAGCTTGCTGTAAGTTTTTTTATCTTATAAACTTTTACATTTTTGTAACTGTTTGAGTCTTTGTAAATAACACATAGCTTAATACATAAATGTAGTATACAGATATATAACGTATTTTCTTTATATCCTTATTCTATAACTTATTTTCTATTTTTAATTTTTTAAATTTTCTTACTTTTTAATTTTTTTGTGAAAAACTAAGACTTACATGTTAGCCTAGGCCTATACATGGTTAGGATGATCAATATTACTGTCTTCCACTTAGTAGCCATTTGAAAAAATAATGTTATGTCATTCATAGAAGTCAATTACTAATGGAAGGTGTTTGTTGGTCACTGCCCAAATTTCTCAAACCTTGGAATCAGATTGAAGCTGCCTTCATGTCCTGTTGCACTTTGATTTTCTAGTAGTAACTTGCTTTTTATCACAGCAACTGCGGAAAATGCAACTCGGTAATTCTATGGCATCCTTAAAAGGGATGTGGTACGATCTAACGTTGAAACTGAACTACCTCTAGCTAGTAGTTTGCCCAGTGTTTGCTAGATGATGCCGTGTCTCCCTTGAAATTTTTAAGTACCCTGTGGTGCTCCTGTGAGTTTTTGTTGGTGTTTTAGGGGGTGCTCTGGCATACAGTTTGGAAACTGCAGGCATAAAATATTTCTTTTCCATACCAAAGTACAGTGCTTTTCTCAAGGAAAAGCACTAGTACAATTTTTGAGCTGCAAGCTGAACTAGCTGCTTTTATCAAAAAACATGATTTTTATTTCAAGGAACAACTGCCATACAATGGCTGCTCAAGCTTGGGTATTTAGCGAACGTTTCCTTCAAAATGAATGAAAATAAAGTGAGCCTGTTACATCAAGGACAACAACTAACAGCATTCTTTGCCAATAATAAAATTCAAGTTTTCTGACAGATATTAAAATTTGTAAAACTTGTGTCTACCACCGTTTGACAGTTTTTAAAAATTTAAAGATTCCATTAATGAGAACCATCATCATATTAACAAATGTGATTTTTAATATTGTATAATGAAATGTGTTAACATTTTGAAGCCCTGCATAACTCAATGAACCAACATGTTTGAGATGATTCATGTTACAAAAAGATGCATGAGCAAAGGATCCATTCAAAGCGCAAGATAGACAAATAGATCTTAATATGCCAGATTACAAATATTTCATGGATGTGGTTTCAGATTCCATGTTGCAACTAATCATTTAGAACCTACCACTTCTCCAGTTTTGTTGTAATAGCAAAGCACAATGTCCACAGTTGTCCAGAAAGGCTGTTAAAATACTCCACCCTTTTCTAACTATATGTCTGGTGAGCCCAAGTTTCCTTCATGTGTTTCAACCAAAGACACATACTGAAACAGATTGAATCCAGAAGCTGACATGAATATTCAATTGTCTTCTATTAAACCAGGCATTAAAAAGATGTTTCAAATATGTAAAATAATACTATTTTTTCTTGTGAAATTTTTGAAAAAAGGTTATTTTCATAAAAGTGGACTTTCAATAAAATATTTATATATAAAATTCATATTATAAAAACCTTTTTGGGGTCATTACTAGTTGTTAAGATTTTAAAGGGTTCCTGAGACCATATGTTTGAGAACCACTGCTTTAGTCATATGAATTAGGCAGAGGAGTGCTTGCTACAGAAGAGAAAACTGTTCTCATCAATGTTATATGGACATGCCCAAGGTCACAGAGTATGCCAGTAGTGGTGTCAGAATGCAAATTGATATTTTCCTTGTAGTATTTGGGTTTGTAAAATATGGTTTATGAAAAAGTAAAAGCTTAACTAAAATAGGACATGGAATTACATGATTTAGATGTTTGTCCCTTCCAAATCTCATGTTGAAATATGATCCCACGTGTTGGAGCTGGGGACTTGTAGGAGGGGTTTGGATCACAGAGGTAGATCTCGTGGCTTATGCCATCCCCTTGCTGATGAGTGAGTTCCAGCTCTGAGTTCATGTGAGATCTGGTTCTTTAAAAGTGTGTGGTACCTCGCCCCACTTTCTCTTTCTTGCCATGTGACACACCTGCTGCCTCTTTGCCTTCTGCCATGATTGTAAGCTTCCTGAGACCCTCACCAGAAGCAGATGCCAGCACCATGTTTTCTGTAAAGCTATAGAATCGCTTTAGCAAGTAGGGTGTACCTAGGGTATCAGGTGGAAGAAATTTCTAAGCAACAAAGTATTCAAGATGTGGCCTGGCTGCTTCTAAAAGCCTATGATCAGATATGGGAGCAAAAAAAAAATGACTTAAACTTGGAACTTATATTTAAAAGGGAATCAGAGTGTAAATGTTTGGAAAATTTTCAACCTAGCCCTGTGGTAGAGAAAGAATCCAAGCAGCCTGTGGAAAAACTACTTGCTAATGTGCCTAGCATGACTAAAAGAGAGCCAAGTGCTAATATTCAAGACAATGGGAATAGGGCTTGAAGGCATTTCAGAAGTCTTCAAGGCAGCCCCTTTCATGACAGGCCCAGAGGCCTAAGAGGAAAGAATGGTTCCAGTGAGTAGGCCAGGGGAACCACTGCTATGCACAGATTTGGGACACTGCTACTTGCATCCCAACTGCTCCAGCTATAGTCATGGCTCAGTGAGCCACAGATACAGCTAGGGAAAGTACAAGTGTCCCATATACAATCTGGAGAGCACAAGCTGCTGTAAGCCTTAACAATTTCCACATGGTCTTAAGCCTGCAGGCACACAGAATGCAAGAGTGAAAGAGGCTTGACAACTCCCAGCTATATTTAAGAGGATGTATGGAAAAGCCTGGGTGCTCAGGCAGAAGCCTGCCACATGGGTGGAGCTCCCCCCACCCCAGCCAGAGAAAGTCTACTAGGGTAGTGCAGAAGAGGAAGATGGTGTTTGAGCACCCACACTAGTCCTCACCACAGCACTGCCTAGTGGAGCTGTGGGAAGGGGGCCACAACCCTCCAGACCTGAGAATAGTAGAGCCACTGGCAGCTTGCAACCTCAGTGTGGAAAAGCCACAAGCACTCACCAACCTATGAGAGCAGCCACAGGGTGTGAATCTAGGAAAGCCACATGGTGGGGGACTGTTCAAGGCCTTGGAAGCCCACTTCTCACACCAGGATGTGTGACAGATGTCAAAGAAGATTGTTTTGGAGCTATAAGATTTAATGACAATCCTGTTGGGTTTCAGACTTGTGTGAGGCCTATTGACTCTTTCTTTTGGGTAATTTATCCTTTTTGGAATACGAATGTGCCACCTTATATGTGGAAGTATTTCTGATCTCACAGGCTCATAGGTGAAAGGAACTCATCTCTAGATGAGACTTTGGACTTGGGGCATTTGAGTTAGTGCTGAAATGGGTTATGACTTTTGGACTATTGCAAATGCATAATTTTATTTTGAAATGTGAGAAGAACATATGATTTGGAGAGTTTATTAGTCAGGGTTCTCTAGAGGGATAGTACTTATAGGATATATGTATATATGAAAGGGAGTATATTAAGGAGAATTGACTCACAAGATCACAAGGTAAAGCCCCACAATAGGCCATCTGCAAGCTGAAGAGCAGGGAAGCCAGTGGTGGATGAGTCCAAGTCCCAAAACTTCAAAAGTAGGGAAGCTGACAGTGCAGCCTTCAGTCTATGCCAAAGGCCTGAGACCCCCTGGCAAACCACTGGTGTAAGTTGAAGAGTCCAAAAGCTGAAGAACTTGAAGTCTGATATTCAAGGGGAGGAAGCATCCAACACAGGAGAAAGATGAATGCTGGAAAACTCAGCAAGTCTGCTCTTCCATCTTCTCCTGTCTGCTTTATTCTAGCTGTGCTGGCAGCTGATTAGATGGTGCCCACCTGGGCTGAGGTGGGTCTGCTTCTCCAAGTCTACTGATTCAAGTGTTAATTTCCTTTGGTAACAGACACACCCAGAAACAATACTTTGCATCCATCAACCCAATCAAGTTGACACTCAATATTAATGATCAAGGAGGATCGGGGTAGAATTAAATGGTTTGAATGTTTGTCC
Source organism: Hylobates moloch (assembly GCF_009828535.3). Classification (NCBI taxonomy): domain Eukaryota; kingdom Metazoa; phylum Chordata; class Mammalia; order Primates; family Hylobatidae; genus Hylobates; species Hylobates moloch. Next base: position 14,015,859 of record NW_026652288.1, on the reverse strand, counting down.
CCTCCAAATCTCATGTTGACATGTGATTTTCAGTTTTGGAAATGAGGCCTGGTGGGAGGTGTTTGGATCATGGGGTTGTATCCCTCATGAATGGCTTAGTGCCATCCTCTTGGTGATGAGTGTGTTCTTGCTCAGTTAGTTCATCTGAGAGCTAGTTGTTTAAAGGAGTGTGGCACCTCTTCTATTGTTCTCTCTCCCTCATTCCTGCTCTCATGATGTGATGTGCTTGCTTCCATGTCACCTTCTGCCATAACTGTAAGCTTCCTGAGGCCCTCGCCAGGAGCCAGGGAGATGTTGGTACCATGCTTGTACAACCTGTAGAACCATGAGCCGATTCAACCTCTTTTCTTTATAAATTACCCAGCCTCACATATTTCTTTATAGCAGTGTGTAAACAACATTTAGAGAAACACAAAATAAGGCCAGCATGAATGCAGCAGTGAGAACTACTTATTATTCAGTCATTGATTGGCCTTGATAGTATTTATCTAAACAAATCTAAGGTGAAAGCCAAAAAGCTTGAGTTATGTGGTTATAGTACTATGGGAGAATAGAGCTAATCAAGCTCTTCAAGGATAGGTAATATCATTTCAGAATAAGAATATGGCCTGGAACTCTGAAATTACAGAAATGGGCATAGCTCTGAAAAACTCAAACATAGTGGAGGATGATCTGGCTAAAAGGTCACCCTTCGGCAACATTTAACCTGTAATAAATTGCAGTCTGTCTTCATGCTTCATGCTTTCTGAAGCCCTGGCAGTTGCTGGGTTATTCTAGAAAGGTCTCAGGCATGTTTATACGTTTGTTTGCGTCTGTGTGTGTGTGTGTGTGTGTCTTTATTTGTTGTAATAATAAATATATATTTGCTTATTTATTGATTGGCTATGGATTATTACAATTCTTCATTCTCTTATTCTTGTTCAAAAATGTCATCTAATTATAGTTACCATTTGATATTTACACACGATTCTTAAATCATTGGTTTTATTGCCTCTTCTTTTACAAAAGAAATGTAGTATAGCAATACTTTCAAATTTTACTCAATCTATAAAGAATGAAAAGTAATGTTTACCTTTAATCTATGCAAATTATTTTTCCAAGATTGTGGAAATATTCCTGAAAGGTGGTGGAGACCTTTAGGGTAGATGACTCTTGGAAAGCTGTTAGACAAAGCAGTGACAAAACAATTAGTATTATTTTGTTAAAATCATCTCTTCTTGCTATGTGCACTCTTTTTATTGAGTCCAGTCTAACTTTGACTTTTTCTCTATTGTTTTTGTGGTATAATTGACAAATAAAAACTGTAGATATTTAAGGTATACAACTTGATGTTTAGATGTACCTATACATTGTCAAATAGTCACCACAATCAAGCTATTTAACATATTCATTACCTTACATAGTTACTATTTTCTTTTTCTTTTTGTATGTATGATGAGAACACAAGATTTAACCTCAGCAAACTTAAAGGGTAAAACATATTATTGTTAACCATATTTACATTGCTGTACTTTAGGTCTTCAGAAAGTATTCATCTTTCCTAATTGACACTGGTATCCTTTGACAAACATCTTCCTGTTTCTTCTACCCCAGCCACTGTCAACCTCTGTTCTACTTTCTCCTTTTATGAATTTGACTTTATATTCCACATATAAGTAAGATCTGCAGTATTTGCCTTTTTGTGTCTGGTTCATTAAACTTAGCATAATGTCCTCCAGGCGCATCCATATTACTTGCAAATGATAGCATTTCCTTATTTTTAAAAGCTAAATAAGGCTCTCTATCTAGACCATTTTCTTTATCCATTTATTTGTTGATGGACAATTAGGCTGTTTCCTTATCTTGGCTATTGTGAATTGTACTGCAATGAACATAAGAGTACAAGGAGCTTTTCGAGATACTGATTTCATTTCCTTTGGATATATATTCACAGAAGTAAGACTGGTAGATCATATGGTAGTCTTATTTATAATTTTTTGAGGAATCTCCGTATTGTTTTACAGAATGGCTGTACTAATTTACATTCCTATCCAAAGCATGCAAGAGTTCTCTCTTCTCTTCATCCTGGCCCACACTTGTTCTTTTTTGTCTTTTTGAATGTAGCCATCCTAACTGGTGTGAAGTGACATCTTATTTCTGGTTTTGACTTGCATTTTCCTAATCATTAGTGTTGTTGAGCTGCTTTTCACATACCTCTTGGCCATTAATATATCTTCTTTTGAGAAATGTCTATTCAGGTCTTCTGTCTATTTTTAAATCAGTTTTTTGTTGCTGTTGAGTTTTGTTAGTTCTTTATATGTTTAGACATTAACCTCTCTTTGAATATATGGTTTGCAGGTTTTTTTTCCATTTCATAAGTTGCCTTTCCATTCCGTTGATTGTTTCTTTTGCTATGCATAAACTTTTCAGTATGATGCCTTTTGACTTGTCTACTTCTGTTTTTGTTACCAGTATTTTTGGTGTCATATAAAAAAAAATATTGTCCAGACAATGTCAAGAAGACTTTTCCCTATGGTTTTCTTTAATAGTTTTATGGCCTCAGGGATTATGTTTAAATTTTAATTCCTTTTGATTTAATTTGCATATATGGTGTGATATGAGTCCAATTTCTTTCTTCTGAATGTAGATTTCCAGTTTTCCCACCATCATTTATTGAAGACACTATCCAGTCCCCATTGTATGGTCCTGGAACTCTTATCCAAGGTTAGTTGACAAGTTATGTGGATTTATGTGGGGGCTCTGTATTCTATTTCAGTGGTCTATATGTCTGTTTTGAGGTAATGGGTCATTTCAGAACGTCATTCTTAGAGCAGTCAGTGATAAGGCATTGTTGCTTCTTGTTGCTTCCTTGCTGGTAGCTGCTAAATAATAAAAGACCTTTTCCTAATATTGCTTTATTTTTTAGTTTTGGAGGAGGCAAAGAAAGAGATGCATGCAGAAATCACATTGGAAAGTAAGTTCATAAACCAGAGAGCCCTTAAAGCTTTCAGAATAGAAAACATTTCTCTGGGCTAGGCTCCTGTAAAAGAGACCTTTTGTTCTTTGCTACATATAACAGAGAAAATTTAGCCCTGAAAGGTTTGCTGGGGCTATTCTACTATTGAAAAATCAATAGCTACACAAGATAGGGCATTAGGCCATATTAGGGGCCTAAATTACAAATACCCTTTAATGTCTATGGAATCATAGCTATTACTAGGCAATCGATCCTGGCTTCATTATCTCTCTCACTCCCTGTTATACATAAACATAGCAGCTCTGGTTACATTCAGAAAAAAATGGGTTTCAAAACAAGTGCCAACATTCAGAGAGAAACTGAATATCCAAGACCATACAATTTTTATTACCAGGCCCATATTCTATTGGGGAAGAGTCAATTGTACAGGGGCACCAAAGTTCATACCATTCACATTGTAAAACGAGGGCACGTTACTTCTATGGTTTTCAGAGAAGACTCACACAGGACATAAATATCTAAATGTTCTAGGAGTTAACTATTGAAGATCACAGGAATATGAGGCAAAAATCTCATTTTCCAACTATTCTGTCTCCAGTGATTTCTTACAGCAGCTTACCTTGGTTCCTGAAATTTCACCATTGTTCATTTCTAATGCAGGCTAGAAATTAAGGCTATTGTTAAATACTAGCATGCTCCTATCAAAATACTATTAACTGAGAGGTGGAATATTAAAGCAGGATTGGAGAGTAGCTAAGAAGATTGGTGTTTTGGGGAAATAAATCTTACTGACTGTAAGATGTATTGGGAATAAGGAAGAGACGGAAACTACAGTAATGAACTGCTGTGTAGTCTCTCCATAGCTATGGTTTGAAATCAATTGAGGTGGACATTGGCTTCCTGGGAATTATGTTTATGTGGGGAAAAGGCATATCTATCTCTGTTCAGATGTAGATGTGAACAAACGGAAACCTAAGCAACAGACTTAGACTCAAGATTTCTTTGTTTTGTTTCATTTGAATAAAAGCTTCTCTAGAACCAACATCTGTATGGAAACTTACATATTAGCAGAATAGTCTTTTGTTCCCAATCATGTGAATGCTGAATGCAGTGAATACACAATCTAGTCAAAGGCAGTTTCTTGCTCCCCTAACTCTCTGTTGCAAACTAAAAATGATTCAAAACGTATCTAGAATATTCAGCTGTATTAATGACATCAATACATTTACTTATCCATTAATCATTCATTCGATCAACAAACATTAACTCAGTATTTACTTATTTAATATCAGGCTTTAATGAAGGAACATAACATAAGTATACAGTTGGGGAGGACCTTTCATTGCTATGGAGTGTGGATGTTTGCCTATAAAAAATGAGAAGCCATTGGAGGATTTTAATAATAAGAGTAATATGGTAGAATTTAATTTTGGACAACTCAGCATGACTGCTACACTGAATATGTGTTGCAGCAAGGAGATCCTTGGAAGAGGACAAGTCAGGAGGCTGTTTTTTTTTTTTTATTATACTTTAAGTTCTAGGGTAGATGTGCACAATGTGCAGGTTTGTTACATATGTATGCATGTGCCATATTGGTGTGCTGCACCCATTAACTCATCATTTACATTGGATATATCTCCTAATGTTATCCCTCCCCACTGCCTCCACCCCACAACAGGCTCCGGTGTGTGATGTTCCCCTTCCTGTGTCCATGTGTTCTCATTGTTCAATTCCCACCTACGAGTGAGAACATGCGGTGTTTGGTTTTTGTCCCTGCAATAGTTTGCTGAGAATGATGGTTTCCAGCTTCATCCATGTCCCTACAAAGGACACAAACTCATCCTTTTTTATGGCTGCATAGTATTCCATGGTGTATATGTGCCACATTTTCTTAATCCAGTCTATCATTGATGGACATTTGGGTTGGTTCCAAGTCTTTGCTATTGTGAATCGTGCTGCAGTAAACATACGTGTGCATGTGTCTTTATAGCAGCATGATTTATAATCCTTTGGGTATATACCCAGTAATGGGATGGCTGGGTCAAATGGTATTTCTAGTTCTAGACCCTTGAGGAGTTGCCACACTGTCTTCCACAATGGTTGAAGCAGTTTACAGTCCCACCAACAGTGTAAAAGTGTTCCTATTTCTCTACATCCTCTCCAGCACCTGTTGTTTCCTGACTTTTTAATACTTACCATTCTAAGTGGCGTGAGATGGTATCTCATTGTGGTTTTGGTTTGCATTTCTCTGACGGCCAATGATGAGCATTTTTTCATGTGTCTGTTGGCTGCATAAATGTCTTCTTTTGAGAAGTGTCTGTTCATATCCTTCACCCACTTTTTGATGGGGTTGTTTTTTTTTCTTGTAAATTTGTTTGAGTTCATTGTAGATTCTGGATATTAGCCCTTTGTCAGATGAGTAGTGTGATGAAGAATAGAAAGAAGTTGTGTCTGAGTGGGGTGGGCCTTAGAAAAATGACCTACCTATAAGATCTATTCTCAAAAGCCATGTTCTTACAATATTCTAACACACAATGTCCATGGGCATGAGATTTTTTTCAGGCCAGGTATATTTTCCAAGGAGGCCCAATTCGTCATATGATTAGAGCAGCATTACAAGCAGCAGGGCTTACTAGATGTATGAGGGAGGTGGAAGGGTCATTGTTTTAGGGAATAAAATGTCAATTTAAAATATGAACATTAGCATCCAGGAAGATGAGAGAGGGGACTCTTTTTCCCAAGGGAAAGGACTGGCAGATGCTGGTCAGGGTTTCAGGGCTCCAGCTAAGTAAACTCACATCCTAGATGAAAACTATTTGTAAGCCTTGTTGGCTGCCCTGGGACACAAGATGCATGGAACATCTAAGTTTTCTCTCAAGCCTTCCAGATGCCAGACTCTGGGTAGCACAGCTAACTCTGGAATCAGCTATGGCTGGAGGCTCCTGACGTACACCCAGTTTGGGACAGAATTAACTCAAGATGTAAGTAGGATGGAGCTTGCATGTGAAGGACACCTTGAATTCTCCAACTCTTAAAACATCAATTTATATGGAAGTCCAGGCTGCACTTTAGTAGAACTCAATTCAGCTTTGTTTCAATGATCTTTTCAAATAGAAACATTCTGATTCTGGGGTTAGCAATAAAATAGCCCAATTTCATTTTCTTTGTTGTCACTCACGACACGTATAAATGTGTATTATTCAATACGGAGAATAAGTTGTGCCACAGATGTGAAACCCACATCAGAAATATTTGACTCCTTGGCTGAGTTTTCCACCTATTGTTGAGACGTGACCTTATTCACAGAATCTTCTTAGGAGATACAGGCGTATAGAAGGAATGACATATAGTCAAAGTCAAGCAGAGACTTCTTTTTTTTTTTTTTTTTCCAGATGAAGTCTTGCTCTTGTCCCCCAGACTGGAGTGCAATGGTGCGATCTTGGCTCACTGCAACATCTGCCTCCTGGGTTCAAGCAATTCTCCTGTCTCAGCCTCCCAAGTATCTGGGATTACAGGCACCTGCCACCACACCTGGGTAATTTTTGTATTTTTAGTAGAGATGGCGTTTCACCACGTTGGCCAGGCTGGTCTCAAACTCCTGACCTCAGATGATCTGCCCGCCTCGGCCTCCAAAAGAGCTGAGATTACAGGTGTGAGCCACCGTGCCCGGCCAAGCAGAGACTTTTTATAAGCCCCATAATGGTTTCAAGTTAAATAGTAACCTATAAAATAGATGGTCTCTATGGCCTTATATATTTTTATTGAGGTGTGTACACTTAAGTGCAAAGAATTTTTATAAATGTAAATGTCCTTTTATCTGCCACCTAGGTCATGACATACATATTTTTATCACCCCAGATGTTTCCCTCATGCCCCTTCCAAATCGAGTTTCCTTCAGAAGTAACAACTATTTAGACTTCTATCACTAAATATGTAGTCTTCTTTCTCCTTGAGCTTCCTATAAATGGAATCACAGTATGCACTCTTTTGTGTCTAGCTCCTTTCTCTCCAGGCAATGTCTTTGTGTTTAACTGGTGCTTCTGTGTATATCAGTCAGTAATTTGTGCATTTTATTCAACTTTTAAGTGATTATTTTACAACTTATTTATTGTTTTTGTTTTGATGAACATTTAAGTTTTTGGGTAATATGAAAAAAGCTACTACAAAATGTTTGTACATGTCTTTTGGTGGATGTATGCACTCATTTATCTTGGGTATATACCTAGAAATAGAATTGTTAGGTAAAAGGAGAAGTGTTTTGCAATGGAGCAGATGAGTTTACTCTCCCAATAGCAATGTGCAAAAAATTCAATGCTTGACATCATCTCTAACACTTGGTATGGCCAGTCTCTCATATTTAGCCATCTCTTGGGTGTGTAGGGGTATCTAATTGTGGTTTCAATTTTATTTTCCTGATGACAAATGAGTTCTGGCCATCTAGATAGTGTATTTTTGAAGCACTTGTTCAAATTATTTTTAATATTAATAATTGGGCTGTTATTTTGTTATTTATTTACAGATGTTCTTTATATATTCTGGATATAAGTGTGGTGTCATCTACATATATTGTGACTATTTTATCCTTGTCAAGATATTGGCTATTCACTTAGTGTTTTATTTTGATGAACAATTTTTAATTTAAAAGATCATATTTGTCATTTTTAAAATTTTATGATTAATGCTTTTGAGGGTCCTGTTTCAGAATTGTTTCTTTCTAATAGAGAGCTTGATTAAGACACATTTTCTGATGAGGTTAAAATTCTATTTAATATAGATGAGGCTTCCAAATTTGAAATAAGCACAATTTACAGGAAAAGTGCAAGAATAGTACAAAAAACTCCTATAATAGTTACCCAGGTTCTATTTGTTAACATTCTATCACATTTATGCGATCTCTTCCCTTCTTTCTTTCCCTCTCCCCTCTCCCTTCTCCCTTTCGTCTCTCTCTCTCTCCTTCTTTTATTTTGTGTACTTCAATGTGTACTTCAATATGTATTTCATATACACTCTTCATAACCAAAGTAAAGCTATCCAAATCAATAATTTGATAAAATTTTACCAATACACAGACCCCATCCAAATTTTAGAAATTGCTACAATAATTCCCTTTAGCCAAACACACACACAAACAAACAAATAAGAACAATTTTCCTCTAGTCCAGGATATAATTCAGGATCGTGAATTGCATTTAGTTATGTTTTTAATCTCCTTCAATCGGGAATAGTTCCCTAATCTTTTCTTCTCTTTCATGATGTTATTTCAAAGAATACATGCCAGTTTTTTTTGTATCAAAGCAGAATATCCCTCACTTTGAATTTTTCTGATCTTTCCTTAAGATTAGATGGAGGTGATGCATTTTTAGCAATAATACCACAGGAACAGTGTTGTCTCCTTCTATGTACATCATGTCAGGAGGCAAATGATGTTGATTTGTACTGCTGCTGTGGCTGTCAAATTTGATCACATAATTAAGGTAGGATCTGCCTGATGTCTCCACTGGAATGCCCTGACCTTACTGCAGAGGCACAATGAACTCCCACCCCAAATTTGTTCATACATCAAGACTAATGGTACTGCACATAGATCAAGAGAGTACAAAATGCTTTATTTTATATAAAACTGAGGTCTCTGGAACAAGCGGGGTAGGCCTGTCTAGCATGCATCATCTCTCACACTGTCAGGAAATAGCTGTTGATCCTCTCAGTTTCCACAACATTAAAATAAACTAAATGTCTTTTAGGTCTTTTGGTGTCCTAGAGACAACATACTTCTCATTTACAAGTTGTACTTAAGTCCATTTATGCTGTTATTTGCAAATCGACCCACTTTGGGTGGGGCCTCATCCAACAAAAAGGCTCTAGAACCTGTTCAAATTGCAGTTCATAAGGCACTCTTGTTAGTGATAGAGGCAGGCAAGGGCGGGTCCCCTGCGAAACCCCACCTTCCAGCCAAAAATCCTGAAGCCAATGGCCCAAAGTGAGAACTTCTATTCCTGTTTGCCTGCTCTTTCCCGATTGGTTCTTTCTGAATAAAGTCTTTTTACTAATCAAAAGTTGCCTTTTCCCAAACTGTCTATGGCCTGCCCCAACCCCCATCCTGTGCCTATAGAGACCTCAGACTAAGTTAGTAGAAGGGGAAGTGGCTTGACTCGAGAGAGGTGACGACTTCAGAGGGACGGCTGGACTTCGGTGGAGAGATGGCTTAACTTTGGAGAAGAGCCAGCCAGAGACGGCCAGCCTTCAGGGAAGATTATTTGCTTGTCTCATCTCCTCTCCAGCTCCCCTCTCCACTGAAAGCCACTTCCATTGCTAAATACAATTCTCTGCCTCCAGCATCCTTCAAGTGTCCATGTGATCTAATTATTCTTGAACACTGGACAAGAGCTTGGGATCCATTGAGTATGGGTACCCAAAAAAGGCTGTGACATAGCCCTTGCCCTTGCTGGTAGAGGGCAGCTGCCCCATGCGATGAAGCAAGGGGCCCAGTGAGCTGATAACACACTGCTGCCCACAAATGGTGGAGCTAAGAGAGCATTGTAACATGTCCTCTGGGGCTTCAGGGGTCACAGGCACCCCCACCTGGGTACCACTGAGGGGCCTGCATGGAGCCTGCTCCTGCCAGCACCCAAAGCAGCTGGTCAGATCCTGCACTCATTTGCCCATCCCTGGTCTGGCTGTGAGGCCTGCCCGGGGCCTACTCTTGCCGGCACCCAAGGCAGTTGGCCAGATCTCACCCTTGCTCACTCACATGCTTCTTCCTGCAAGAGGTTGAGCACAGTGGACCGAATGAACAGGGCACCCCCGTCGCAAGTCCGATAAAGGGGTCCAGAAAAACTCCTACATTATTAGTGCTCCCAGAGACTCCTCTTTGGGTCATCCCTGACAACCATAAGTTGCCTAAGGACCTCAAGTGCTGAAAAGCTGCCCTCCTCAGTCCCATGCTTTATGCCTTTAGAGAGCCGATTGCTGGTCACATAGTGAGCACTCCCTGAAATAGAGGCTCTCACAGGCCCTGAACTAATAATTCTCAGTTTCCTAGCTGCCAATTATGTCTCATATCATGCAAGCAGCAACCCGCAAGCTTGGCATGGCTACAAAGGTGTCCTTGTTACAAGATGAAGCCGGACTGGCTCTCTGGTATGTCCCAGCTGCAGGAAGGAGTGGCCTTCCTTCTCAGTATTTTTTCAGACACCGTGTGTCTGGTAAGGTCACCCCTTTCCCAGGCCTCATTGCTTCCTAGGGAGTCCCTGGGTATGAATTGAGTGAACAGCAATGGGAGTTTGTGCACTTCACAGATAGTGTTGCCACTGTCACGTGTTAGGGAGCTCAGTGGAACATTGCCACTTTTTATCCCTTAAACAGGACATCCTTGATAAAAGACAGGCCACAAGGGCCAGTACACTTGGCCAAAATTCAGGTGATTATTTTAGCACAGTATGCTTGGGCCAGTAACTGAAGCCATCTACACATTTCGTATATACTCTCGGGCTGTTGTCTAAGAACTGGCACCTGTGGAATAGAGAATTCTAGGGATCTTTTGCCCCAAAGATACAAAACCAAGGTCACGTATGTTTGTAAACATATTAAATCTGTAACATGAAGCCTCACCAAATGCTTCTTATCCCCTCAAGTTCCAAACATCATTGATAGTGACCTAGGCACTCATTTCATATCTTGTAACTCACAATGACAAGCTCTTGAAGCTCTTGAACAAGGGAATTTGATGGAATTTTCACCTCCATTATTAGCCTCAGGCTGCAGGCCTCACCTGATGCCATGATGGCTTTCTTAAACAAGTTCACATTCAAGAAACATGGTACCTTTTAGTCACATTCAAACATCGGGGTGAACTGTTATAAAGGGTCTGATTCCATTTTTTGATGACGGAATGCTGGCATCTTTCAAGTTCATGTCCCCTTTTTCCTATTCTGCCCTACATCTGAGCATGGTGATAAGTGAACAGGATGCTCCTTCCTTTAGTGCCAGCAGAATATTTAAACCACACAAGCCCCTGGTAGAAAGATGCAACCCAAGCCCATCCCCTAACTACAACAAAAACTCTGGCTCAGTCTACTTTTCTTGCTCTCTCAAGCCACGTTTGAACTAGAATTGGGGTGGCTTCCCAGTTCACTCCCCAAAAGTCTCATTACCTGAGTAATAAACCTTTTCATACCACTTGGTATGGAGGTGTGTCATCATCAGTCTTGACATCTAAACCAAATTTCGGGTGAGGCTTCATCCTGAAGAGTAGCCAGAACAAGAACAGTACATACTATTTTCTCCTTGTAATTATACATATTTTGGGGGGTAATACTTTGAGATGATATAATTATCCTGTTCTTTGCCAAACATTTTCTTACAGGTTTAGCATCCATTTAGGATTCTTGTGTGAATCAATTATTAATATGATGAATATAAATAATGTTATTCTAATTTCATCATTTATTTTACATTAGTTGACATTTGACTGTAAGAAAGAGTTTCTCTCTGTTAGTTTATGTATGTATTTACTTATTTATTTCAGTATAAACTTATGGATTTAAATTATATTAAACAAGTTACAGTCTATTTTTATCTTTATTTTAATACTTAAATTATCTCATAATTAGCCAGAGGAACACCTTTCAAGCTGACCCTGTGCCCTTTTGACAAACCCTAATCATTTTGTATGTATGCTTTTCCCTTTAACATAATAAAATATTCTACTTTTCTTCTGCACTGTTTATACTGCATCCCTCTAAATCAGCCATTTTTCCATAGAACATTAGTAAAGAATGACACTTAGAAATCAAGATTTGGGTTCTTGACATGCTCATTGCTACTGAGATCCCATTGCTCATTGACATTTTCAGCAGACACACTAAGAAATAAATATATTTACACAAATATGCATACACACACAAGCACACACATGCCTATGTACATATACACACAAGTATATGAATATTTATATATGATTATATCTAGTATGTACACACCCATACATATTTAGATATATCTCTATAACTATTAATCTATATTTTTCACTGGAATTAGAAATATCGAAGCAATCCTAAGATTATAAAAATACATAGATATTATATATTTATATTACATACATATACGTCTAAATCATGAGTATGTGTGTATAATTTATATAGCATGAGTTTCCACCAACACCTCCAATTCCAATCCAAAAAAACAGAAGAATTATCCTAGTCAAGTTGTTTGAACTTCCTTCTGTAGTGAAGAACATAGCTTCCATTATCTTTACTTACATGTTCATTCCCTCTTTAGGTAATCAGTATATTGACCCCACTGGCTGCCTCTTCAGCCACAGACTCACAAGTCTTGGTCACAGTCCTTTGTCCAATTTCCTCCTTGACCACAATTCTGTATACCTTTCCATCCCTAGCCTCCCCTCCACCCCCAGCTGCCATTTGGCCCTGGCTTATCCAAGATTCGGTAACCACCACTGCCTCATGGAAAGGTCTGTGTGGGAGCCAATACTTAATTCTTGAAGAAAACCGAAATGAAAAGCAGACAGAGCAAGAGAGAAAAAGGAGTATCAGCAGAAGTATTTTTGATTCAGTGTTGTGCTTAGATATTTTTCTAAATTGTTAGAGCTTAATTGTGTTCTTTCATCAATTTAATCTAACCAAAATAATTTAAGATTGGCTAAATAATAGACTTTAATAATTGTTGGGTGCTAATCATTGCTTTAAGTTTGAGATAGAGAAAATGGAAAATGTGGTTAAAAAAATGTGCTCAGCATGAGTAAAAGAAGAAGGGAGTAATATTTAGTGACCATCTACTCAAGACTAACCACCTTTCATAAAGTTTTTAGTTATTATCCGTCTTGATACTAATAATTTCAGGTAACTATCATTATTCCCATTTTAGTGATGAGCAAGTTAACTTCAATTAACATGCCTTTCATATAACAAAGCAAATTTATTACACTGGCTGATTTGAACCTAGATTTGTCTGACTCCAACAGTTTGCTTTTCTTTTCTCTATTTCTACCATTCTTACTCTAAAGGATTGCCTGTCTAGCTGATAAGTAAATACAAGAGTTGGAGTATTAATAATGTTGCCTTGATTAAAGATTGGCAGGCCCTCAATGTCTAAAGAAGGTTGGAAAATCAGAAGTCGTGAAGACAGAAAGGATGTGTTGAGTTTTGAGGTGTGTCAGAGGTATTTGGAGTCACCTTTGAAAAAAGATCAGGGAGTGCATTTCCTCGCATGTGGGGAAAGAGGAGTTATTTCTAGCTATGTTCAGCCAGAGGCAAAATCTTTGCCTTTGGAGATAAGGATTTTTTTTTTCTTCGTAACTGCGTATTTCTTATAATAGACTAGATTTTAATGCTGGAGCAATTTCTAATATCTAAGCAAGAATTGCTTATTCCAGGTTGGCTGGTTGTGATACCTGTGGTGTCTTTCCCATTAAAAAGTATTTTTCATGTAACCCAGATGTTCTGTTCTCAAAATCAATCCACAAAATAAGAATACATTTCATATTTAATAGAAAAATTATGATAACTTGAGAACTGCTGGCCTAATGGTTACCAGTTAGCCTTCTTAATCTCTCTGAGCATTCTCTGGGGTGCTAACTCATGTGTGAAGGAAGGGGCCCCACATTTTTCCACTGAGGATGAATTTTCATCTCATCACTGTCGAGCAAAAAATCCAGACTTAGTAAAGAGATACTTAATTCAAAAGAATATTAGAAGAAGGAGAAAGGGACTAGCAAAATAAGGAGAACTCTCTGACCATGTGATTACCTATGGAAGAAGCATTTTAGCCAATCATTTATGAAACAATGGGAATTTGGAGTGTCTGTGTCTTACCACATGTAAATAAGATGGGCATCTGTGAATCATCAGAGTCATATGGGGAAGGGTGTTTCTTTGCAGTTAGCTGTTTTCCAGCACACAAAAGATTAGGTGGAGTACTTCTTAGCCATCCCTGTTTTACAGCAGTTGTCCTCAACTTTTTTGGCACCAGGGACCAGTTTTTTGGAAGACAGTTTTTCCATGGACATGGCAGGTGGGTGTGGGATGGTTTCCAGGATGAAACTGTTCCACTTCATATCGTCATCAGGCATTAGTTTGATTCTCATATGGAGCACCTAGATCCCTCCCATGTGCAGTTCATGGTAGGGTTTGCACTCCTATGAGAATCTAATGCCATGCCCATCTGATCTGACAGGAGGCTGAGCTCAGGTGGTAAAGCTCACTCACCCACTGCTCACTTTCTGCAGTGCAGACCAGTTCCTAACAGGCCGAAGACTGGTAACATTCCATGGCCTGGGGGTTGGGGACCCCTGTTTTACAGGATCTCAGGGCTCAGGCTAATTTCAACATTGTCACTATGTTTGGACTGATGCATGATCACTGTGTTGCTGGGCACACTTGGCTCCTGGGGGTGATGCTGCTCTTGCCACTGCTCTAGGCCCCAGAGGCTGACTCTCATCCTGGCCACACACCTTCCCAAGTATGGAAGAGAAATTTCCATTGATTCAAAGTGCACAGCTGAGGTCAGGCTTTGCATTTTAGTAAGAAGTATATTGAAAGTTTGGAGAAGAAGGACAGTACATCGCAGAGAACAACTCAAAACAGTCACATCTGGGCATCGTAATTTTAAGTCCAAGTTTAAAGCCAGACTACACCCTAGTCAAAGGTGCAAAATGCGAGTCTTCATTTCCTGTCCCAGCATCAGCCTTTTCACAAGATGATACAATTGAATTGTCCTCTTACTTAAGATAAAAATCCAGTCTTAGAGAGTAATCTTGCCTTTGGACAGGCACCAAGTGAAGCTATTAATATAATCAACCTAACAAAACTACGCTCCACAATGCCACATATGAAGTGACTCATGTCCAGTCAGTATTGAGCCTCATCTTATTCTTTTCACAGCACCTTTTCCAGGATGAGAGAAAAATTATGGTGTAATAGCCTTGACCTTACTAAAGTCTTTTCCATCTCAGTGTGCTACTCCTGATACCATCTACCCAGAAAAGAACATACAAAACCCTCTAAGAATAAGAAATTATTTATAGACACCATAGTCTAAACCCAGACAAAATAACATTCATTTTCATAGAGACAATAAAAAAATATTTCCCAGAATATTCTGCCTTCACCTGGCATCTCCCAGCTGGGTCAGTTGTGTTTATCTTTCCAGACTCAGGTTAAATATTCTTTCCTCACTTAAATCTCCCCTAACTCCACATTTATTGGTCCTCCTCTGACAGATCCTCATAGTACTTTTCATTGACTCATTTTCCTTAATACATGTATCATCATTAATTATTTGTGTAATTGTTGCTTATTTTTTCTGTCTCCTGTAGTAACTGGTGAACACCATTAGGAGTAGGTCAGACTTTTTAACACTCTAACTCTCCTGGCATAGAGAGGAGGTTCCATAAATATTTGAGTGAAAATCTGTAGAGAAAATCTTTGATAAAAGATACATCTCATTTATATAGAGGAGAAACAGAAGTTTTGGGTCTAAGACATCAGTATTCAGGTGGAAGATGACCTCTTGCTTCCTAAAAACAGCAAGTAAGACCTAACTTATATTGCATAAATATATGGCATGGTTCTGTGTTTTCTGTTTTTCCCCAAAATAAAGTCACTACCTGCCTTAAAGGTAAATTAAAGTCTCCACTCTTGAGTAGTTGAGAAAATATGCAGGCATCTACAAAGTGGCAGTTTTTTCAGCTTCTATACCCAACACGATATTTAAAGTAATAGCTTATTCTCAGCCAGGGTTTGAGGTTATGTATGTTATTTTCAGAACTAATGATGTATAGTGTAATGTAGTATAATTTGAGCTCTTCAAATGATAATACCTATATTTATACTGTGATTTGCCATTTTCAAAGCAATTTTACATTGGCTCATTTAATCGTCATGAGTACTTTTTGAGGGAAAATAATAAAAAAAAAAAAAAACTTGCACACCCATTTTAGAAATGAAGAAACTGCAAACCATATCCATTACCTAACTAACCCACGACCACACAGCCAGGAGCAGCACTAGGACTCCAGCCCAGTTCTCCTGACTTTAACTCCAGCATACTCTCCATGATTCTCTGGCTGCTGAGTCAACAGCAAGGCGACTTGGCCTATTTCTATCTTAGTTTGAAATAGATTGTGTGTCTTTGGCCTCCTTTTCAAAATGAGAGCCATCAGTTGGGTTTATCTCAAAGTGAATTTTGTTCTTTGGCACTGGACCTTCTTTTCTGAAGGATAGTCATATTTGGAAAGGATCTCGGCAGTTATTCAGTCCAATGCAACACCCCCACCATGTGGCTGTCCAGCCTAAAGTTGAATATTTGAAATGATGGAGAACTCACTCCTTTATATTTGCCCCTGTATATAAATGTTGGCTTGAGATTTATGACAACTCATGAGATAAATACTACAATTATTTTTACTTTATTAAAAAGGGAAACTGAGGCACACTGAATTTAAAGAATTTGCCTAAGATTACAAATCTAATAAATTATAGACTGAGGATTTGGCCCCTGTCAAGCTAACTCTAAAGCCTTCTTGCTAAATGGCCATAGTATGCTGCCTGTGTATCTAGGTAGTATATCTCAATTGTTTCAAATGAGAGTTAAAGCCTTGCAAGTATTCTGATGCCAATTTGAATGCACACAGACGTGTGTCCAAATAGATGGGGATTAAGGAAAGGAACACATTATTTAGAGATTTTGGTTTCGGCTTTATTCACACAACTTGGCTGTGGCAGTGCAGGATTCATCACATCCAAAGGAAATGTGTTGGCAAAATGCTTCCTTCTTTAAATGCTCCAAACCATTCCATGGTGGTTCTGAAAATTATCCCTTTTGGTATAAGACAGTAATTAAAATCAAGAGTGGAGATCTAGTTTCATCCCAAACTGTATTTAAATTCAGAGGCATGCCCTCCAGCCCTGTCTTCAATGTATTTATCTTTAAAACTGAATGTGAAGTCCAGAGTACACAAAGAATATCTTTATATTTCTCAATATCTGATTCAGCTTGGCTCATGACCTACCCATTTTTTTTTCTTTTTTTCTGGTGCAGAAAACTAAATCTTGCAAGTTAAGTTAAATTTTCCAAAATCTAATCTCATTTAGGTAACTACTTCATCAAACCCATTTCTACCAGTTCCTCCCCCTTCCTTCTTTTTTCCTGTGGCAGTATCAGGGTTTGGAAGCTCTTGGCCTCGATTGGGGACAGGGTAGGATGGGAGGTGGGCGTGTAGTCCCAGCCCATTGTGTATTTTTGCAGACCACTATTGAGCTGTGTGTCATCCTGCCAGGTCTTGATCATCAGCCCTGTTCCTGAGAGAGCTATATTGTCTGCTGGCCTGATTCACCATGGTCTACAGTTGTAACATACTCTGTCTCCTTCCTATTCCAAGCTGGAGGGCTCTTCTCATCTGCTTGCACTTCAGACACTTTTGGATGCTCCCCTGTGACAGCTGGCACTGCAGGAGACTCAAAGATAGTTTCTTCAGGTCTTACTGTAGCTGTTGCTGCTCTACCCAGTAGCTAAGTGGTTTGTGATATTTGCAGGCCATAGCCCCAGGAAAGAGAAACTTTCTCAGCTTTGAGATCCTCTAAACTTATTTAAGGTTTTCTACCACCCTTCATTCCCAAGGCTTTGACCCAAAAAATGGAGCATAAAGTAAATCTCCCCCACCAACCCTCACACACTGAGACACATTTACATCTCCTTCCCAAGCTATACCCATCACCCATGTTTAATGCAGAACTTTTTCTTATCATTTCCATACATGGTTGTTATACAACTCTTAGGTCAGCAATTTTCCCTTTCCACTCCATGGTTGGTAGCTGAACTCTGTATTCTCAGTACTAGGGTTCTTAAAGAGCTAAAAACAACAGTGATAGTGACAAAAGTCTCTTTCAATTTTTTCAAAGTTGTTAAACTAGGATACCTAATGAGGCTTTTTCTATTGTCTTGGAATTGTGGCTGAAACCCCAAATCTGAGAACAAAAAGTACCCTGAAATTTTAAATACCTTTTCCAGTGCTTACTAAGAGGTTGCCAAATCCATCTCACAATCCCTATCCTTCCCCCCTCAAACAACCTATACAAATAGGAGCCTAGGAATTCTAAGGAAATTAGTTAAAGGAAAAGAAAAATTGTCAGTAGTAATCATACTTGAGGCTTTCCTATTTTCCTTGTTCAGGGATATGGAAGGGATTCTCCAAAAGAATATCACTTAGAGAGGTCTAGGGTGTCAGCAGGAAAGAGAATGGGATCACCCTCTCCAGGTGGATATTGCTGAGCTGTAAAACTCATAAGTCACTGCAGTGCAGCACATCAGATTATAGTACTATGAAGCGGTTCTTAGGAGAACTTATTACAGATGGCCTGATAACCATAGAATATGGTGCATGCTTCTAGCTCAGCAGCGGTAGGTGGCTGGAGCAACTCTGTTGGGAGCAACCCTGTCTGGAGAGCAAGGAAAGAGGCAGTCAAGGACAGACTACCCTTTGCTGTTTGGTACAGCAGGATGTTTGAGAGTGGCCCAAATGGATGCTATGGAAAGTAGCTACAATCAAGCCATCTTTTAGATGCCCAATAGGGTGTGCTTTGGGGCAAAGGGAAGCCAGCAGAGTCTGTGGAATGTGTTCCCAGGGGCAGAAATGGAGGTGAGAGGAATTGCCTAAAGGTCTAGGTGTCAATGTCAGGAATCTGTGCAATCTGAGGTTATCACAAGGATTCTGGAAAACCCAGATGCTTGATCTGGAAAGAACAAGCATGTAGACATCTGCTGCACCGAGAACATCACTGGATAGTCAGCACTAGCCTTAAGGACCATGAGAGCAGGACCTGAGAAAAAAAAGATTTCTTTTCCCCTTTTTGAGAAGAGCCTAAAGAGGTAGATGGAAATGCTATTCACTTTAAGTCCCTCAGCTGAGTTTGTGATGGGGCAGAGTATGAAACTTTCATTGGGATGAGAGAAATCACTTTTGATTTACTTTCAGATGACTAGTTCTAGTGCCTGAAAAAAAGTCTTAATTATGAAAACAGGGTTTGCTTTTAAAATCAAGGGTGAATAGCAAGTCATAGTTCAGCTTGAATTGTCATCCAAGAGTAGTAGGGAATATATCTGAGAAACAATAAAACTCATTTCTATAGACTGAGCAACAGTGGGTTACTGCCTCTGTGCCATAAACTTCTAAGAACCAATTTATGAAGTCATTGTTAAAGATTAACTTGTAGTTACCACTAGACTCATTTATGACTTCCTTTTTTAGGGCTTTAAGTCTCAGCTTTACAAGTAATTGAATGGTGGAATGATGATAAGAAAAATTCACAAGCAGTATATATCTCAGTTAATATTTAAAATTACTTTTCTCTACATGAGGAAGTTGTCTAAATGCTATCCCCAAATTACTATTTTTTAAAATCCTAGCATTTTATTCCTGCCAGCTTTGCACAGTGTAGTACAGAGGTAGGGGTTGAGAAAAGCATTTTTCTGGAGATATTTTTATCATGGTCTTTGGAGATATCCTATTAACTTTTTTTGTTCTTATTCAACTAGCAAATTTTTACCAGATTAGTTCGTCTTGTACAGAGTTTGCAGAGAGCCAGGCTTACCCTCACTGCCTCTTCAGATCACTACCATAAACTTTTAAGATTTATCAGTTGCTCCTTAGATAATTGCAACAGTAAACTAAGAAGTCTCTTCATTCCTCTTCCAGATTTGTTCCTTCTAAAACATTTCCTATATTTCTACCTGAGAAATTTCCTCAACTTTATCTTATCTTTAACTTCTGTGTTTAAAACACAGAAGTTAATGCTCTCTATTGTAAAATCAAGTTTCAGCTTTTTATTCTAAAATATTCTTGTAGTTTCCCAATATGTTCTTTTTGCCTGCTGCAGAAAAAAGCCAACACATGGCGATAGTAGTGTTGCAGCAGAGAAAGAGTTCAATTATTCCAAGGTATCTGAGCAGGAGGATGAGAGCTATTTCTCAAATCCATCTCCCTGACAGCTTAGAGGCTAGAGTTTAAAAGAATGATGTGGTGGGCAGGGGGCTAGGGAATGGGTGCTGTTTATTGGTTAAGGATGAAATCATAGGTGTATCCAAATTGTCTTCATGTACTGAGTCAATTTCTAGGTAGGGGCCATTGGACCATTTGAGTGAGTTCCTCGGTATGAGTTGTGGGTTCAGGTGGCCTTGGTTGGTCTGTTTGAATGCAAACATCTGAAAAATATCTCCAAGACCAATCTTAGGTTTTGACAATGTGGCTGTTATCTATAGGAACAATTGGGGAAGATACAAATCTTGTGACCTCCAGCTACAAAACTCCTAGCAGTAAGCAAGGTAGGGAACAATGGCTGGCTATCACTTAACTATGTTTATAGCTTAGCAGAATTCAAGCCCCTATCATAATTTTAAACTTGTGACCTTTCATCGGTTTTTACAAAGGCAGTTTCATTCCCCAAACAAAGAGAGTTAGTTTCAGGAAGGAGCTATTATCATCCTTCCTTTAAAGTGTAAACTAAATTCCTCTCATAATTAGCTTGGCCTGTGCCCAGAAATGAGAAAGGGCGATTAACTTGTAAGGTTATAAGCAAGATGGAGTCAGCTGTGTTAGATTCCTCTCACTGTCATAATCTTTGCAAAGGTGGTTTCTTTCTTTATATTCCGGTACTTGTCTACCTCTTTACTTTCCTTTCTCACTTCCATCCTAGCAACTGTTATAACAGTCATTTTCCTTCTACTGATATTGGTGCATCAAGGGCAAATATGCTTTCTTTTTCAAGACTTTATTCTCACAGCCCGGCACAGTGCTTGGACGATAGTGAGGATGCAACTAAACAGAGTTCTAGTTCTTTTATATTTCCTATCTTTTTTCAGACACAGTCAATCAAGTAAAATACAGAATTTCATAATTACTTGAAAGAATGATGATATGATATATCCTTCCACAATGAATGTACCTAATTTTGGAGGTTCTTGAACATTTTGAGCCTCTGTTGTTTGCTTAGTGAGTTAGGTCAGAATTTTAAAGCAAAGGAAGGCAGCAAATAAAATGAGGCCAGATTCAAAGAAATCTATCTTAAGACTAGAGGGTATTTAAGTTAAATAATTTTTAAAAATACAGTCAATGCCCCTGTTCACTGGCGATTTAATGTATATTATTCATTACTAGGATTATGCTAGAAGGGCAGAAATAACTGTTGAAAGCTAGAAAAGTCGCAGAACTGACATTTGTTTACCATAACTTTCTTTTGTCTCACATCTGGTGGGTGACTCAGATAGGATGTCCTGAGGCATCTTTCTTCATCCAAAGCATGTTTTTAATCCATCATCCTACATAATAAGTTACAGGAGAAGTTCCAACCCCTACCATCCAGGGTCTCTATTGGAGAGCTACATCTACATTTATGGACCCAGACAGTAGCCAGCCATAATGAACTAAACTTCTGAGACCATGGAGTAAGGGAATGACTACCATGTGGATGAGACAGAAGACATACTGAAGGTGAGGCTGTGGCTAAGGTGAAAAAGAAGATTATTTGGCAGTCTAATAGGAAGCAGCCTAATAACTGAGGGAAGATACTGTAAGACAGTGTGTTTATGTGTCTTTAAAATAGACTTTATCTTTTGGAACAGTCTTAGATTCACAGCAAAATTGAGCAGAATGTACAGATTTTCTGCATATCATCTTCCCCCACCCAGATATAACTTCCCCCGTTATCAATGTCTGGACAAGGGTGATACATTTGTTATAACTGGTGAACCTACATTGACGCTTCTTAATCACTCAAAGTCCACATTTTACATTAGGGTTCACTCTTTGTGTTGTATATTCTGAGTTTGAACAAATGTACAATGACATATATTAACCATTATCGTATCATAAGAACTGCCCTAAAAATCTTCTGTGCTCTGCCAATTCATTCCTTCCCCTAATCTCTGGCTAATGTAGAATTTTTTTTGCCATCTCCGTAATTTTGCCTTTTCCAGATGTCATATACCTGGAAATGTACAATAGTGATCTTTTCAGATTGACTTGGCTAACTTAGTAACATGAATTTAAGTTTCCTCCATGTATTTTTATGACATGATAGCTCATTTCCCTTTAGCATTGCATAATATTCCACTATCTGGATGTACCACAGTTTATTTATTCATTGAACTACTGAAGGATGTCTTGGTTGTTCAAATTTTGGCAAGTATGAATAAAGCTGCTATAAACATTTGTGTAGACATAAGTTTTCAACTCCTCTGGGTAAATATCAAGGAGCATGATTGCTAGATTTTATGGTAAGAGTATGTTTAGCTTTGTAAGAAACAGCTAAACTGTTTTCCAAAGTGGATGTACTATTTTGGATTCCTACCAGCAATGAATGAGAGTTTTTGTTGCCCTGCATTCTTTCTAGGGCTTGGTAGTGTCAATGTTCTGGATTTCAGCCATTCTAAATCCAGTAAGAAAGTGTTTTGATGCTGTTTGTGTGGTTGAAAGGAGCTCACAGAGCTTTGCAAAGTGAGTGAGTCTTCCTCTTCCTGCCACCTGCTCCAGCCTCTCTCCTGTTCACATTAGGCAGGAGAAGCAAGGCTTGGATCTTTCTCTTCTATACCTTGCTCTTTTTGGTCTCTGGAAGGTCTAAATTTGGTTTCAGATCTCTTCATTTCCTTTTCCAGAGCATGGCCCTACTAAAATTTAGTTTTGCTGACTAACAATTCTCTAAGGCCTGATTTCACTATTATCTAAATAAGAACACTTGGTCTGACTCATCCTGTGATTCGCACTCAAAATGTGCCTTTAGAAGGACTGACACTTATTCTGAGGTGATGGAAGTAGAAGTTTGGCTCTGCCTTATCTCCCGCAGTTAGTATTAGCTTCAATTCCTGATTTACAAATGTTGGGTCCCATCAGGCATCACAGACATTTCCACATCAAAGGGCTTCCAGCCTTGAGATTTGTCCCTTTATACTGACCACAGAGGCAAGATTTTTAAAATGTCGTGTGCATGTGTGTGTATGTGTGTGTGTGTGTGTGTGTTTTAATTTTTTAAAATTTCCTCTCAGAAAACGGATAATCCTTTTCTAGAAATTGCTAGTTTTGATGGAATTGCGTATGTGGTATGTAGCACCCTTGCAGAGGGACTGCAGCAAGGGTGTGCCTAGAAGCTTCTCCTCACAGTAAAGGCAACGGGAGAGACAGACAATCCCTAGCAGAGATTCATATTCATATGATGGAAATGGAGGAGGGGAAGCCTAAGAGCTTTCATCAATGTTCTGTGAAGATAAACACTGTCAAGGTTTGATAGCATATATTCAGCCCCAGAGACTTCAAACCCAAGCTTTCCTTATGGAGAAATAAGAATGGCTTAAGCGCCAGACAAGAAGGAAAGGAACACTAAATTTCTCCATCATTAACTCATCAGCTCTTGTATGTTTCCTGGGGTTTTTATACACCCAGTATCACAAGTTAGGTGACTTAAAACAACAGAATTTTAGTATCCTATGGTTCTAGAGCTGTGACATCTGAAATAAGATGTCCACAGGGTTGTGCTGCCTCTGATGCTCGGGGTAGAATTCTTCCTCACCTCTCTTCCTAGCTCCCCGTGGTGGCTGCCAAGCTTTGATGTCCTTGACTTGCTCTCCAATCTCTGCCTCTATCATCATATGGGGCTCTCCTTGTGTATCTGTCTTCATTTTGTTTTCTCTCTTCTAATATCGACACCAGCCATATTGAATTAAGGGCCACCTTACTCCAGTACGACCTCATCTATGGCCTTATCTTAACTACTTAACACTTGTAACAACCCACAGAAAGTCATATTCTGAGGTACTGGGCATTAGAACTTTAACATAGATTTTTGGACACAGGAATCAACCCATAATAGCTATTCAATACATTTGGCTTCAACAACTCCTAAAGCCCTATGGCTGGGTCTTCAGATCAAGCACTGCCCCTTCCTGTCTTTCCTGTGTTGTCTACTCCTGACATTGGGCGGAATAAAGCATATTTCTGCAGGCTCCAACTTTGGTTTTCAGAGTTAGGGAAGCACATGGAACTGATGAGTGGTCCTCAAAAATTAGATTGGGCATAACACAAAGACTTGGGGAAATTGCTACAAGTTCAGATTCCTGGTGCCCAAGCCCTAGAAAGGCTGTAAGTCATGTAGTTGCATTTGGTCAAGTGGCTACATTTTGAGAAACACTTGCATGGAGGAAAAAGCATAGGATTGGAGTCCAGATAAACTTAAATTTAATTTGGAGTACTAACTAGCTAGGTGGCCTCCGGCAGTAATAAAGCTGTCTAAGCCTCAACCTTTTTTTCCTCTTAATCTCCTAGAATTTCAGATTTAGTATGCCTGGGTGAAGCCCAAAGGGTTGCATTTCTAAGACATTCCCAGTGTAATGCACTTTTTTTTTTTTTTTTTTTTTTTGAGATAGAGACTTACTCTGTCATGCAGGCTGGAGTGTAGTGGTGTGATCTCAGCCCACTGCAACCTCTGCCTCCTAGGTTCAAGTGATCCTCCTGCCTCAGTCTCACAAGTAGCTGGGATTAGAGGTACACACCACCATGCCCAGCTAGGGTTTTTTTTTTTTTTTTTTTTTTTTTTTTAGTAGAGACGGGGGTTTCTCCAAGTTGGCCAGGCTAATCTTGAACTCCTGACCTCAGGTGCCTCGGCTTCCCAAAGTGCTGGGATTACATGCGTGAGCCACCGTGCCTGGCCCCCAGTGTAACGCACTTTGAAAGCCACTGCTGTAGTGGAAGCTCTTGGTGCTCATCCTGATATCTTTACCAGCTGCTGACCTGTCTCCCAGATGCTGACAACAATTCACTGCTGACCCTTCTTTGACAATTGCTCTCAGCCAAACACAAACACCTCCAGGTAGGTGGAATTCACATTGCAACTTGTACTCTGGAGCTTCCAGGTGAAATCAGACTGAAGCCTGTCTCCAGCTGAGAGGACACACCTGCTTAGCTCTTAACCCCTTGTATTAGGGTTCTTCAGAGAGATAGAACCAATGAGATGGATGAATAGATAGACTTATAGATACCACACTGCCTTTAGAATCATGTCCAAACTTCTTAGCAGGTGATTCCAAACTCTAAAACACCTGCCCAAACTAACGTTCTAATTCTCCTGCGTGTCTGGCTTGATTATTTCACCCAAGTGTTGCTTTAAACTAGCCTCAGCTACCTCTTTCTTCAAGGATCCAAAGATCTTTTCCAGAAGTGGGGAGGGAAGGAGGCAAGGGTTGAAACACTACCTGTCAACTATTATGTTCACCACTTGAAATATGCGTTCAGTTGAAACTCAAACCTCAGCATTGCACAACATATCAATGTAACAAACACGCACATATACCTCTTGAATCTAAAATTTAAAAATAAAGCAAATTAAAAATATAAAAAAGGTCTTTTCATGACTTCCCAGCCTGGGTTGGAGTCCCTTCTCTGTTTTCCTAGTAAACTATTTTTGCTTATATGAGAGTATGTGTCTGTCCCCAACCCCCACCCAAAGCTTCCTAGTATGTTGTGTCTTTCATTCCAGAGTCTTCAGAAATTGACTCATTGTAGGCACTCAGTTATTCAGGTTTTGCTTCTGCATTTACCACTTCCAGCTGTGTGATTTGAGGCAAGACATTTACACCCCCTTAACTTCAGTTTCCTCGTATCTAAAGTGGGACTAATAATGTGGTAGTTTTGTAAGATTTAATGAAATAATGCAAGTGAAAATGTCGAGCAGAATGCCTCTAAAGATCTCAAACACTCAATAATGTCACATCCCTTCTATCGACACTTCATCAAATCATAGTTTCCTTCTGCTGTTCTCTTCATTTTTTAAAATCTTACTCTTCTTCCAAGCCAAGCTTTCCCACCTTCAGAGATCCTTCTGTCTTCTAGTCTCTGACAGCTGATGCCTCTTAGGGGAAATACAGGGGCTACCAGAGAAACAGGTGACTGGCTACAGCTGCGGTAAAAGTGGAAAGTATTTTCTGGTGTTCTTCTTCCCCTTGCTCTTCACTGCATGGATTCCTCCCACAGCCAGGAGCTCAGAGCTCTCCTGCTTCAAGGTATAAAGAAAAGCTAGGAGAATGCTGGTTTTCAAGTCTGGCTCTGTCTCCACTGTGTTGAGTCATACGGTAAGTTATTTTCTGGCTTCCATATTACTTATATGATGGAGGAGGGAGAAGGAAACATCTCTCACAATGATTTGAAGGCAAAATGGTAGCACATAGGTGAACAAGTCCGACAGTAAGCTGGCTCTCAGTAGTGTATGCTAAGTGAATTAATAATTGATAAATGCTATATGTTTATTGGCCATGCAAGATTGGTTATGCAAGAGGCAAAGCCCTGAAGTAAGTCTGCAACAATGGAAACAGAAAGAGGAAGGTAGATTTCACTGACATTGACAATAAAACTGTCTCCATATATCTCAAAATATATTCTAAATGAATAAAATACTGTCAAATATTCAAAGCACTTAGAAAAGTACCTACATGCTAATTTCTCCATCATTTAGTGACTTTGGCCAATGGATTAGTAGTTCTGAAACCCTGGAGTATTGACTTGATTCGATCTTCCAACTACATAGCACACTCCTGCTAAGCAGATAGGAGCTGGAAATTTTCAGGTGCTCCCAATCAAAGCTGGTAATTAACTTGGCTAAGAAAAGAAAAAATGTGCTTTGGTCCTGAGAGCAGGATTATAAATCCTGGAGTGGGAGGAAAGTTTTTCCATGGAAACTGCATTTTTAAAAAACAATGAAGTTGAAGTGAATCATGTTACTGATTGTGATTTTGGAAGAGTGAAGACATAAGGGTTGGCATTGGTTTTGGTTGGAGGGAGGTGGCAGAAGGAAAGGGGAAGCATGCACAGTTTGTGCTGGGAACAGTCTGAGTTTGATTCTTGCTTATGCTGCTAACTGGTAGTGCAAAACTGGGCAAGTGATTTTATTTATTTATTTTTTAATTTTTCCTTTTTTTGAGATGAAGTCTCACTCTGTTGCCCAGGCTGGAATGCAATGGTTTGATCTTGGCTCACTGCAACCTCTGCCTCCCAGGTTCAAGCTATTCTCCTGCCTCAACCTCTCCCAAGTAGCTGGGACGACAGGCATGTGCCACCATGCCTGGCTAATTTTTGTATTTTTAGTAGAGATGGGGTTTCACCATGTTGGCTAGGCTGGTCTCGAACTCCTGACGTCAAGAGATCTCTTGCCTAGGCCTTCCAGAGTGCTGGGATTACAGGTGTGAGCCAATGTGCCAAGCCAGGAACTGAATTTATATTCCTGAACTTTGGTTTTATTGTAAAGTTGGAGATTGTCATCATTTAAAATTTCATATTAAATGTTTTATATAAATTACCTAGCATAATGTCTTTATAGTATGTGTAAATACTATAAAAATAGTTTTATGATCAATAAGTCTGAAAGGATGATGAACCCAACTAAAGCCCTCCAACTTCAGTTTAAATTTTTCTGATCTTTAAATTCTGGCAAATTATACAGAGCTTTATAAACTTAAAATCTATTTCAGCCAATCCATTAAATGAGGTAAAAGGATAAATAATTTTAAATTGGATATTGGAAAAGACACCCCTTAACTTGGAGAAAAAGGAGAACTACATACTAATTTATTAAAACATAGATGCTATACCAAAATCACATACAAAAAGAAAAGTAGATCTATATCTATCCAAAAGCAGTAGAATTATCTTTGAGAAGTAGTTCTAAACATTTAATTCTACTCATTAGATCTCTTTTCAAGGCTCACACATCTGTTGCTGTAAGAGCTAGAGACAAAAGTGGAGTGTGGTCTTAGGCTTCCAGAAGTCCACGTAGAGTGGAGAAAGGGCTATAATTCACTTCTGTTGCTTTCTCAGACCACTCACTACTCCAGTACCTCACAACACTGCTGCCTAAGCCATGCTCTTAAAATGCAAGTCTGATAACTCCTTTCCCCACCCCAAAGTGCTGGGATTACAGGCATGAGCCACCATGCCCGGCCTGAAGTTTTCTGAAGAGTTCTTAAAATCAGGATACTGGGCTTCTGGTAAAGGCAACAGTAGTGGAAAAAAAGGAAAGAATTAGATACTATTTAGGAGGCACAGCCGATAGAGAATTGTAACTGGCTATGGGTGTAAAGAAGATGGAGTTTTTTGGGTTGGATGCCTCAGAACAAATGATGATTACACAAAATGAGGCAGGTGATTATAACTAAGTTGTTGTTTTTTTAATTTGACTGTTTTACTTATTTTATCAGCCTTCTTGAAGTTTCTGCATCTGTTTTCCCTTCTTGCCTCCCTGAACCTAAAGAATAAAAACAATGGCAGCAACATTTTTCTGTGGAGCTGGCTTATAGGATAGGACTCTGAAGCAGCACAAGTCACTCCCCCTCACTCTCCTTTCTGGAGTAAACATGGGCAGGTGGGGAGGGAAGCCTGCATTCTGATTTAGCCTCCCACCTTGGCGGACAATAACTCACCTCTTGCCACCAGAAGACAAGTCACAGCTGTTATTGTCTTGATAATTGTGTTTATTCAAGCAGCGGAGTGGGAGTCCTGTGGTCGATGGAGTGTGACTTGCCAGGTGCTCCCTGTCTAGGGCCTCTTTCCCCCTGAGGTGGATGAAGCTGTTCTCAGGAGCCCTTACAACCAGTTATAAATTACTTTCAGTGAGCTAAGGTCAAAGGCATGGGGAGAATAGTAAGTGACAACATTGAGGATTTATATGACCCCTTCCCTACAAGGAGACCAAGCACTTCAAATATATGATCTCATTTGCCCTCCTCTGATCCCTGAGAAAATGGAGGGCTTGAGGGAGACAGTGGTTAGAGGCAGGTATGAAGTCTCTGGTAAACAATCAATATGGCAATATGGTTTTCTTTCTCTCTCATTTTTCTTTAGTACTTTTTTCTCCCTGTTTTTAGAGAAATGAAGCAGACTAATTTTTCCAGGATGGTTTTTAGCATTTTTCTTCCCTCCCTTAGTTTGATGGACTTCAGCAAGGTTGTGAGAATGAGTCTATATTTATTGTGGTTCTTTTGCTTTGATCCCTCAAGGAAGTGACATGCTGATACCAAAATGCACATTAATAATCAGGATCAATAAATAAGTCAACTCTGATATGGAGAAATCTATAAGGTCATTTATTAAAAACATTAACTATTAAAGATAAATAATTATGGCTGGAATAAGTGCCTACGATTTATTTCCAGGCATTTACATCTACCACTTGCTATGTGAAACCGTTCCATGAATGAGAAATCTGTTCTGTGCTTCTTTAAAGACACAGGGAGGTTTTACGTGAATCCTGGAAGGTATCTCATATCTGACTAGTCCAAGGTCACGCAGCATGCTACTGGGAGCTCTGACCTTATCGCAGAGTCTCCAAAATTCCTATTCAGGTCTCTGCCTTATTTGAACATTGCATCTGTTGCTATTTGCCATACAAAGTAAAGTAACTTGAAAATGGTAGAAATAAACACCACAAAGGCAAAATAGAATGGTAAAAGGATTAGAGGAATGACACAGGAAAAGCGATTACAAGAATTTAATCTGTCACATGAAGCTTTGGGCAAAGAGGATAAAGGGAGGGTGACTGCTTACAAATTGCACAGGATGTAAAGGGAGGATTTGGGGAGCCCAGACTCGTCAATGGGTAAGTGAGTATAGTCAAGATGTAGAATTTCAGAAAACTCAGTCAGGAGAGCAGGCTGAAGATAAAGGAGGCATCATTCAGCAATAACCAGGAGTAACGGTAGAGACCTTTAGGGTGTGGGCAAGTGACCCTAAAGACTTGCAATGTTAGTTTAGCAACCTGTTTGCAATTTTCAAATGAAAAACACTTGGAACAAAGATAAGCTGCATGGAATAAACTTCCCTAGGGGAGATTATAAATTATCAAAGGTGCCTGGGGAAGTAGGGGAACACAGTTCTCTGTGCAGCTTTTAGCATCTTGCTGATGGAGGTCAGAGTGAAGGTACTGTGGTCAGAGTGAAGGCCTTGGCAGGAAGGACCTTTCACATTCCCAGAGCTACATTAATAGAGCTCCCTGGTCTCTGAACGGTGGGGAGCTATTTTGTAAGCCAATCAGTCACAATTCCACACTCAAGTAAGAGTGTACCATCAAACAATTCCTCGGAATCCTAGCAGTTTCAGAGACAGTCTTGACATAACAGGCTGATGCATTTTATTTAATAAACCTAATCTATTCTAAATTTTCGTTATGTTATTAAGTCACAACTTAATACCAAATATGGCAACAATACACCTAGCTATGGATACTTATGTGACTAAGAAACTTCCTCCTCAGCAGATCTACAGCAGAGGTCTGAAATGAACCGAATTCTGCTCTTTATTTAAGAGTAAACTAATAGTTGTAAAAAGTCATTAGGAAGGAACCTGGAACATCATCTGTGCCAGGCTCATGAGGATACATATGAGGATATGCATGAGGCCCAGAGAGATTCTTTCCTTACACCAGGACACACAGCAAAGAGAGGCAAAACTGCGTTTGGGTTGGGTAGCACACATCTCATCAAATCACAGTGCTGTTTGCTTCTTCTTTCTCTTAAGCGTGATCCTTCCTTGTTTGGCACAGCCAGGGGAATTAATAACTACAAAGATACTATTTTAGTTAACTAAAATAGTTTAGTTTTGGTTTTGGGAATGATTGCTTTTTTAGTATTTATTAGTGCTTAGTGAAAATTGTAACTTTTAGTTTGAAATTAAAACTGCCCAATTAGGCCAGGTGTGGTGGCTCACGCCTGTAATCCCAGCACTTTGGGAGGTTGAAGTGGGCAGATTGCTTGAGCTCAGGAGTTTGAGATCAGCCTGGGAAACATGGAAAAATCTCTTCTCTACAGAAAATACAAAAAATTAGCCAGGTATGGTGCAGTGTACCTGTAGTCCTAGCTACCTGGGAGGCTGAAGTGGGAGGATCACCTGATTCTGGTGGTCGAGGCTGCAGTGAGCTGCGATGGTGCCACTGCACTCCAGCCTGGATGACAGAGTGAGACTCTGTCTCAAAAACAACAAAATAAGCCTGCCCAATTATATCTACTGCATGATCAATGTAATTGTTCTGTAGTAGTATGATTACTGTAGCAATCTGTAGTTCTACTTTGTAACGATGCAAAAGATAGAGCATAAATACCTCTTCCCTGAATGAGTTGCAATGATTTGAGAGGTCTATTGAATAGTAGTCCTTTTAGAAATAGCAATGAGAATCAAACTGAACTGTGTACAAAAAGTAAATGTAACATGACCCAATTTTTTCAAATTACATAAAACCTTGATTTTTAAAAATGCACCTGTGATTTAAAAACAATGTGTCTAAAACAAATCTGGTGGACAAATTACCTCTGAAACATAATGAAGTTTAAACTAGTGGCAACCTTTAAAGAAATGAATTAAACTCTAACTTGGTGTAGTATAATTTCAGCAGAAATTAAGCTATAAATATCAAAATGTTTTCTAAAACAAACAACTAATTTGATGATGGGCTAAGAGGAGTTTAGAACCTGGTTTTATAAAAAGAAATTACAAGAAGCAAAACAATTACCAAATAAGTTTGTAGCCTGCAGTAATCACAGTTGGATTTTGGGTGGAAAAATCACCTCTGAAGTATAAAAAAGTTGCAGATACATTAAAAAAAAAGCAGAACAATTTGAAGATAATGCATTCCTCAATGAGTTATATGTAAAAAGCATCAACAGAGAGGTGCATGCTTGCAAATTTTCTTTTTCAATATGCAGTGTTTAAGCTCATGACATTTATTTTTAGAGAAGTTCCAAACAGAGCAGGGGTTGGCCTTGTTCTTCTCTAATTTTGTATGAGGCATTTCTTGCTGGTGAATTCATTTTAGGCAACAGATAGTTGATGACCCTACTGTCTCTCTTTTTCAGTATGTTGATGATTCTTTTTCAGTATGTCCATGATTCAGTATGTCCATGATTCTTTTTTACACTCCAAGGTCAACTAAAACATAGTGTAGATGGAAATCAGGCTTTGAAATAAATTCTACTCAGTGTATTACACAACACAGACACTTGATATCCCTTCAATGCAAAAGAGCACCTCTAATTTATACCATTAAGTCCTCTAAATTAGGAATTTAGTGAAACCTTTAGTTGGGTTTAATTGGTGAGTCTTTTCCTGTTCTGATTTTGATTTTCTTCTGTTGTCATTTGGAACTTGTGGTTGGCTGATCTATTTCTGTGTCCTAATAAGCCTCCTTTGTACTGCTCATGATATTAATATATACTGTAAAATATTTTGTCTTCAACTGCAAAGTTCCAGGCTTTAGAGTTTTCCTTAACTCTAGTGAGTTTTCCTCTCATGTTTGTTACTCAGGTGAGTTGATTTTATCACCCCTCTTCACACTGATACAAATACAGGAAATGGCTGGAGGTCTATCTTTCTTCCTGTGTGAATGTGCAGTGGTTGCTGCAAAGGGCCCACCTTTCAGTGCTATTTTATTGAGAAGAATTTTATAAAGCTTCTTGACTTTATGTAGGAAGGAAAAACTTCAAGAGTGAATGCGGCCTATAAAAGACTGTGCTTACTTCCTTTATTCCACAAAAATAATAACATCCAATATGTTCCAGGTACTCATCCATGTTTAGTATATAAAACGAGTCATGAAGGTAGCAGAAACTCAATGAATATTAGCTGAAATAGTGATGACTGTGTAAATG
Source organism: Hylobates moloch (assembly GCF_009828535.3). Classification (NCBI taxonomy): domain Eukaryota; kingdom Metazoa; phylum Chordata; class Mammalia; order Primates; family Hylobatidae; genus Hylobates; species Hylobates moloch. The sequence goes on along the minus strand of NW_026652288.1, from coordinate 13,983,224 downwards.
AGTAGTTACTAGCCTTCTTTTCGACATGAGAAAAGAGACTAGGAGAAGTTAGATAAATACTTAAGTTTATAGCCATAGAAAATCATAGTGATATGATAAAATTTTCTTTGATTTTATCAGCAGGAGTGAACAAGCACCAAATTATCTCATGATTGAAACTTTGCTATTAAAAATATTTCTAACTATTTAATTGTGGTTACGTTATTCAGATTTTCTCACTATTAGTTTTCCTTTTGTTCAACAGACACTAGCCATTTACCAAGATTATGATTGGTAACAAATTGCCATTTGAACCCTTTGAACGCTTAGCTCAAATATTATCATAAATACTGGGAAACCATTTATACCTACATTCTACTTAGCTGGAACTCATGAGATTATGCAAAACTTGGGAACTTTATTCCTAAATATACTAAGAAAGATTTAATTTCTTCATTAAATTAACAGCACAATACATAGGAGAGTGCTTAAAGAGCAGGAGCTGTTTCTAAGCTTCTGTAGTAAAAAAAATAATAATTATAAGTGAATCTTATTTACTTATTAAAGAATTCCAGGAATACTCTGGTAGATAGGTACCAGATTTTAATTTTATACACACATATATGTGTATATATATGTGTGTATAAAATTATATACACACACATATGTATACTTATATATGTATATTATATGTATATGTATATATACGTATAATATACATATATGTATATTTCTTAGTTTTTTTTAATTTCCAGTAAAAGAAAAATGAAAGGATGAAATTTGATTACAAAACTAACCAATCTGTTCTGAACATATAATTATATGTAATGTTGTTTTTTCACTCTAGGAACATTTCCTTAGTATGAATGAGTTGCAAAGAGACCAGTATAAGTTCTTAACAAGTCAAAAGTATTTTCATAGCACAACAGGGAGTGTTTGCTTCTTCAGTGACTGTCCGGAGGGAAGGATGCTCTCACAACCTAGTCTCCTCCCTGGCTCCTTTATTCTCTAGAGAAAGCTGTTTCCTAGTGAGAGTGAACTTGCTGTTGCCTGCAGCTGTGAATGCAGCTTCTTATTAGCTAATCAATTATGAGAATTGATTGGCAAAGAAGTGTTCTCCATAACCAGGGGGAGTAAATGAGATTCTATGGATTTCCTTCATTCCTCATTATGTTTGTAAAGTAATTTGTCTTTGACTCCTGCCTACATATGCAGCTTTGTTCATTTTGCATTTCTCTCTCCTAGAGGCCTTGCAAGGATAGAAGCTTCCATTCTCTCCCCATGGCACGGACCAGGTTATTCCAATGCAAGCCTGGTGTTCTGCAATAATTCTGATTTGTAGTTTTTAAGTTTCTCTTGCTTTTTGTCTCCTATTTCACAGAAGCTTTATTGTAGAAGTTGTCCCTTCAACTGAGCCTTAAATAGTGGGCAGGAAATAACCAGGGGAAAGGCTGGAGAAAGAAGGGGACAGGGCTACATTACAACTTTTATAAGCCCTAGATACCTTTGTGGTTGTGGGCCTCTTTCTCCATAAATATATTCGTATCTCCATACAGCAAACCAATCTCTCTCTCATATATATATATATAATGTATATAACATGTATATTACCTGTATCAGATATCATATATGTCACATAAATGTAGTATATATAATGGCATAATCAGTGAGAATAAAATTAAGAAAATAAAAAAAAGACAAAGGTTTTATTTAAAAAAAAAAAAAAGTTTTCCTGGGCTTTGTCCGAGGGAAATTTTAAAATGGCTCTGTGAGATCAGGGCTAGATTTAAGACTCTATTAAAAATGCGCATGTCTGACTTTTTTAAAAGGGAGAACTGGTTAATCCTCCCCCAGGGACCTACTCACAGTCTGTTAAATTTTTTTATATTTTTTTTTATTATACTTTAAGTTCTAGGGTACATGTGCACAACGTGCAGGTTTGTTACACATGTATACATGTGCCATGTTGGTGTGCTGCACCCATTAACTGGTTATTTACCTTAGGTATATCTCCAAATGCTATCCTTCCCCCCTCCCGCCACCCCACAACAGGCCCCATTGTGTGATGTTCCCCCTCCTGTGTCCAAGTGTTCTCATTGTTCAACTGAGTCTGTTAAATTTGTAAAGAACATTTCACGGGGGCGTTGGAGCCTGCTGCACTTAAAGGGGCACATTGATGAAAGCTCCTTATGCTCTGAATTGATAACAATGAGGTCTGTAGCCCGGTGTTTCGAAACCCTGTCCCCAAGTGGAAGCCAAATGAGCGTTGATTTCAAGGTTTCTGTTTCTTTCAGTGCCTTTATTTAGATGATTTTCCCCACACAAAAACTTTGCCTTCATCCTTGCACTACAGGTTGTATTTTTATGTTTAAGCTTCAAATTTATGGTATTGCGCTACCTGCATCTTTCCAAACATTTTTAAGAGTTCGTTTCTAGGGCACCTTCACAACAATTCAGAAAGGAAGATGTGGCAGGTGATCACCTCTCCCTTATAAACCTAAGGTATCTGAGGCCCTCAAAAGGAGACGCTGAATGTCATAGAGCTTAATGTCACTACTTGGGGTTAGAAGATGGTTGTCTTGATTCTCAGACATAGTTGTGGTTATGGTTGCAGCACGGATAACAGAGCTTTGCAGTCAGTGCCCAACAAACGCCCAGCCTGGCAGTCCAACATTTCCTGCTTCTCTTTCCCTAGCTTCAGCAGGAGACCCAGTTGACCAGTCCACTCCCTTTGCTTTGGCAACTTTGCAGTGTGTGAGCCCTCTGTCTTCAACATCAGCAGGCTCAGACTCACAGCATGAGGACCTGGACCTGAGGAGCACAGGATGGAGAAGGCCTGACTTCATCTGTTTCTCTCTTTACCCCTCCCAGAACTCCAGGTTTCAGTTTACTCCATCTTCTCTGGTGTTCCTCCACGTTCTTAGGGCGCTTGGGGCCTGAGGGAGCGTCTGTGTTCTGTGTGTACCTCCAGGCCACACAAGGCCTCTGTAACCTCTCATCTCCCCGCAGAGAGCACCTGAACAGCTTCTAAAACCTTAGCTTAGACTTCCCTGTGTTGTAGGAAACAGTGTCCATTTTTTAAACCTCCCCAGGGGCTCTCTTTCCTTCAGTCAGGGAAGAAGTCTATTTATGGCATTTTAATGCATTTTTATTTGTCAGGAAATGATACTTCTGCTTCATTTAAACAACAAAGGAACTTGAAAACTATGTCAGTTTGGTCGCAATATTTGAAAGGTACATTAGAAACAGTTTTAGCTCTAGGCAGCAACACATGTTTTGACAGCTCAGAACTGAGTCAAACCTGCGAATGGGAACTTGCTGAATCTCTGGTTTTAAAAATGATTTACTTTTTAGTGGCAAAATGTGGAAATATTTCATCTTTTCTTTGTCTCATCACCTTTGCTCTTAGAAAATGAAAAGCTGCAACTTTAATAAATATGTAACCCAAATTTTATTCAGAAATATTATCACATTCCAAATGGTTGCATTAAATAGTTCTAGTGATAGCTTTGAGGATAACCACTGAATTTTAATTCACTGTAAGGTTAAAAAATGGATTTTGTTGACTGTTAATCTCGTGGAAAGGTGTGCTAGTGGCAAAAACATGAGACTTGAAGTTGAGACAAGGATTTCTGTCCTGGCTCTGCCACTTACTAACCCTGTCTCTCCGGGAAGACTCGCTTATCCTCCCTGGGTCTTAGTGATCTGGGAACATCAGTGTCTGCTTCCAAGATCTGTGAAGATTTAGTGACGTAAGCGGATTTTATAAACCTTAAAATATTATGTCAACGTTAGTTAATATTTACCTCTGCCCTTTCAAAAGCAGGAACAATTTGTGGTTTAAAGAGGCCGAGGTGGGTGGATCACTAGGTCAGGAGATCGAGACCATCCTGGCTAACACGGTGAAACCCCGTCTCTACTAAAAATACAAAAAATTAGCCGGGCGTAATGGCGGGCGCCTGTAGTCCCAGCTACTCGGGAGGCTGAGGCAGGAGGATGGCGTGAACCCGGGAGGCGGAGCTTGCAGTGAGCCGAGATTCCGCCACTGTACTCCAGCCTGGGCGACAGAGCGAGACTCTGTCTCAAAAAAAAAAATTCGTAAATTGAGTTTGATATTTCTCTAATCCTCTGTGAATTTAGTCAAAAGTTATGAGAAATTAAAACATCAGGCAATTTTACCTCCATTTATTAATTATTGAATCAGATAATTTAATATTTTATGTCAATCTATAGTGTTATGAACATTCATATTTGGGGATTATGAATTCAAAGAGCATTAGAGCTAGAGAACTTTTGCAGATAACCAAAGTTCTCCTTTAGGTGTGTGTGATTTGAGGCTCAGAGTGGGTGAGTCACTTGTCTCGAATCACCAGCTTGCTGTGGGCTGACTTGGGCACCAGTACTACGGCCTTGTTTTTATGTCTCACAGTTCACAGGCCCCATGTCCACCATGGTTTTGGTAAGTGGGAGGGGGACAGCTAAGGTGGGTGGGAGCTGAGGACTGTGCTTCCTTAGCGATGAATGGGGAGACTTGCACCTCTCTGTCCCAGCACTTGTCATCATTCTTGCCTGTGTTTCAGGCAAAAAAAAAAAAAAAAAAAAAAAAGTTTTTGTGGGATAAAGCTTTGTGCAGTAGAAAGAACATCCCTGTCCCCAAGTAGCTATCCATGTTAGGGTAAGCCCCTTTAAACCATGTACACATGCTTAAGCTCAGGATCTCATCTGGGATTTTCTCTAAGGCTGAAATGCAATAATTCTTAGAACACATACAGCATAATGTCTCATAATAGTAGATTCTATTATTTGTGTTCTGGTTGAAGGTTTTCAACTTTCTCTAAGTCTTCTCTAAAGGAATTATTCTTAAAATAAGGGAGGTTTTGTTTTCCATCTTTGTTTTTGTACCTGAAAGTAAAAATGTTAAACATCCTTAGTGGCAATGAAGGAGAAGACCTCAGGAGTGAGCTTCTTATGTTCTTTGTCTCCGCCTCATAAAGGTCAGAGGGCCAGGGAGGTGGGTCCCTGCTGACCCGTGACAATCAGGAAGAGCCTCTGACTTTCTGTTCCTGATTGAGAAAGATTTTCTATTGGCCTGTGGGACATTTTAGCAGACAGGTGAGTTCCTTAAGTGCTGCTGACAGTCCTTTGATAACAGGGACAAGGTTATAATTGTGTTGAAAAGTTTCCTGGAAGAGAATTTCTGAAAGGTGTCCCAAAACATCTTGTTCTTATGGCTAATGGGCTCTATTCAGAGTTTTCCCAAGTGACTGATGGCCTTCACTTGCATCACCTCTCTCCATTCTGACACTGACAGAAGAGAAAACATCTTAGAGCCAGACACAGCCACTAATGCGATGTGATTCATTCTTACACTTAGAAAGGGGAGAGCTGCTGCAAAAGACATTCCCGGCGCTTGGAGCCATAGGATCTGGGTTGCACTCAGCTCTGATTCTTCTGAGCTGTGAGACCTTGGTCTGGGCCTGTTATTGAATGTCTTTGAGCTTTAGTTTCTTCGCTTATCAGCTGGGGATAATTACATAATTTGGAGTAATAGGACATGGGCTTTAGAGTCAAGAAGAACTCAGTTCACATCCTGCCTACAAGCTGTAGGGCTGGAGTTTTGGAGAAGGTTAGTCAAACTGAAGGAGTAGACTGAGAGGGTGGTGGCTCACATCTATACTCCCAGCACTTTGAGAGGCTGAGGTGGGAGGACTGCTTGAGCCCAGGAGTTTGAGATCAGCCTGAGCAACATAGTCATACTCTGTCTCTACAAAAAAAATTAAAAAAAAAAAAAAAAAACTTAGCTTGATATGGTAGCACAGGCTTATAGTCCCAGCTACATTGGAGGCTGAGGTGAGAGGATCACTTGAGCCCAGGAGTTTGAGGCCTCATTGAGCTAGAATTATGCTACTCCACTCCAGGCTGGGCAACAGAGTGAGACCCTGTCTTAAAACAAAAACCAAAAACCTGAATGAGTCACTGTTACCCATAAAGTCACCTCATGGTATTAATGTTGGGGCAGGCTAAATGAGTTCTTCTAATTTAAATGCCCAGCACTGAAGAGATGCATTGATTCCTATTAGTTTTCTTTCTATTGTATAGAGGTATGACAGATTGATAAAAATGAGTGGGGACTACAATATAGAAAAAAGCAGTAAGTAAAGAGTAACATTTTAATAAAGTACTATCTTTTCAGAAGACAGGGAAAGCAAAATATTCTCTTTTTAATGTAGTCAGATCCTTTACCAAGGGCTGCTTTGAGGTGACCAACTTTTTATTTTTCTTTAATGACAGAAGTACTATACTTGAAGGTGGAATTCAACAAGCAGACACATCATTATTACAGTGGATAGATTGTGTAGGGTACACTTCCATAAAGATACAGTGTGACCAATGGGATCTATCACATTGCAGACTGGCTGGAGTCCAGTTTATTCCGTGCTTGACTTATAAAAGAATACTTTAGCCCTTTGAGTCAAGTATGACCTTGTGGTACTTGAATAATTAAAGGAATAAGGGACAGGTATTAATATCTAAGGAGAATTATTCAACTTCCTGCTAATGAGATGAGGTCCCAGCAATGAGTGTGGGGAAGAAAAGTGTAATTTGATTTGCGTCCTCAGTTTGGGAAGACATTTATGTTGGTTACATTTAGACAGTATGCTTTCTCTTATATTTCCATTTTCAATGGCTGTCCTATTCCTAGTGTACATTTTACTGTCAATCCAAACTTTGAAAATGACATGTGGCCTTGTGTATGGACAGGGTACTTCATGCTGTGATAGGAGGCCTGCACATGTGTAGTGTACTTGCAGAGCACAGTGGGGAGAGAGTGTGAGGGAGACAGGTGTTCATTTTGAAGACTGTGCATGTGAGTTGCTGTCATTAGGAAGAAAGACAGTAAAGACAGGACCAAACTAATTTCTAGTGACCTTGATCTGACTTTGGATTGGGTGTTCTGAGCAAAAATTACTAAAGGACATATTTACTCTAGAAACAAATTTCAAAAATATTTCCCTTTCACTATAGTTGAGACTGGTTCTCTTATTCTCCTTTCTTTTCTTGTGTGTAACTGTTGATGCTACATTTGTACTTTTGCAATTGCATGAAACTTTTCAAAGTAATCTGAAATTAGAGAATACTCACTTTACTTCTCATAAATTGTATTTCATTAATTCAATTGTGAGTTTCTTTAATAAATATTTGGACTTGTGAATAGAGAAAAAAGTTTCACATGTTGAAGAAGTACTCTCACTGAATGGAGAAAAAGTTCCACATTAGCAATAATAGATTTCCTACCAATTGGAGGGTAATTATTTGCTTGGTTTGGCAAGGAATAAAGAGCTTCAAAGGTTTAAAGCAAATCTTTAAAGTAGTGGAGCTCTGTTTGCCAAGCACCTACCAAAAAAAAAAAAAAAGAGTGAGAGAAATGTAAGTCAGGAATGGACATGAAGCGAAAAAAATTTCTACCAAAAATTCCTTCTGAAATTTGAGATTTGGTCCATGCTGGTCTTATTATATGACTATTTTGAATTTTATTTGTTCAACAATATTGTTGACATACAGGCTTTTCTGATAATATAAGAAATAGATGTTTAATACATTCCAAATTCATTTTCTTGTTCTCATTTCGTTTTATTTCTTCTGCTTGTTTTCCAGCTTATTTTGCTTCTCTTTTCCTTGGTTCTTTAGGTTGCAGCTTATATTATTAACTTGAGATTTCCTTTCTTTTCTAATGTAGGCTATAAACTTCTCTCTCAGCACTGTGTTAGTTACATCCCACAAATTTCGATGTGTTTTGTTTTATTTTTCTTCAGTTCAATTTTTTAAAAATTTCCCTTGGGTATTGCTCTGTGACCCATGAATTAGTTAGAAATGTGTTCTTTAGTTTTTATATGTTTGGAGGTTTTCCTGTTACTGATTTCTTCTTTAGTTCCATTGTTATTAGGGAATATGGTTCATGTGATTTCAGTTCTTTTTAAATGCACCGAGGTTGTTATATCACACAGAATGTGATTTGTCTTGGTCTATATTTTGTGGATACTTGAAAATAATGTGTATTCTGCTTTTCTTGCATGGAAAGTTCTATAAATGTCAGATCTTGTTGGTTGATGATACTGCTGAGTTTTCCTATATTCTTGCTTATTTTCTGCCTAGTTGTGTTAATCACTGACAGAAGGTTGTTGAAGTCTCCAACTGTAATATAGATTTTACTGCTATTTGTCCTCTCAGTTTTATCAGATTTTGTTGCTTATGTGTTGGAGCCCCATTATTTGGTCCATGCAGATTTAGGATTGCTACACCTTCTTGGTAGATTGACTCTTTTATCACTTGAAAATGTCCCTGTCTGTCTCTAGTAATTTTATTTGCTCTAAAGCTTACTTTATCTGATATTAATATAGCCACTCTTGCTTTATATTCATTAATATTTCCATAATATAGTTTTTCCATCATCCTAGTTTCAACATGTTATATGATTATATGTGAAGTGAATTTATTGTAGACAGCATATAATTATCTTTTATTTTAAAATTCACTCTGCCAATCTTATTTTAATTGGTGAATTGGATTACTTACCTTTGATATAATTATTGATTTGAATTGCTTTTTTTTTTTCTTTTTGAGACAGAATCTCATTTTATCACCCAGGCTGGAGAGCAGTGGCACAATCTCAGCTCACTGCAACCTCCACCTCCTGTGTTCAGGTGATTCTTGTGCCTCAGCCTCCTGAGTAGCTGGGATTATAGGCATGCACCACCATGTCCGGCTAATTTTTGTATTTGCAGTAGAAGCGGGGTCTCGCCATTTTGGCCAGGCTGGTCTCAAACTCCTGGCCTCAAGTGACCCGGCTGCTGTGGCCTCCCAAAGTGCTAAGATTACAGGCACGAGCCACCATGTCTGACCTGTTAGGGTATACTTTTTAAATATATACATTAATCTTTGTTCTCTCTGTTTTTCATTTCTCCATTTTGTTTTCTTTTTCTGGCTTTCTTGTGGGATACTTGCTGTTTAATAGAATTCCATTTTTAATTAACTGTGGTGTTTTTGAATGTATCTATTTGTATGACTTTTAGTGGTGTTGTGAGGTATTGCATTATACACATAACTTATTACTATCTACTGGTGTTGACATTTTACCAGTTCATGTGAGCTGTAGAAGGCTTACCTGCCTTTATAGCTCCTATTTTATAATAGAAGTCTATTTCCTGCATATACATTGAGAACCAAACCAACTCGTGTTATGTTTTTGATTTAACCATCAAATATAATTTAGAAATTCAAGGGACAGAGGAAATTCATTTTATTTATCTATTTTTTTACTCCTTCCATTTTTCTTTTTTCCTTCTTAATATTTCAGGAATCCTTTTATTATTATGTTTAAAAGAAAATAATAGTTTAGATGACTTTTAGCTATCTTTTTATGTTTTTTGGCAAAAAAATTTATTAGTTTTTTCTTCATCTGAAAACATGCTTATTTCCCTTTTATTCCTGAAGAATATTTTGCTGGATGTAAAATTCTGGGTTGAGAAGTCCAGCCTCTGCCCCCTGCCAAAAAAAGGTATCATTTATTTCTGGCTTCCATGGTTTCTGATGAGAAATCAGCTGATATTCAACTTGTTTTTTTCTTTATAGGTGAAGTATCATTTCTCCCCTTCTGCTTTCAAGATATTTTGTTAGTTTACTTTCAGAAGTTTAACTATCATATGTGTGGCAAACAGAATAATTTCCTCTCAAAGGCATCTATCTCCTAATCCCTGGAACTTGTGACTATGCTACCTTGCAAAGGGGTTTTATAAATGTGATTAAGCATCTTGAGAGGGGAAGATTTTTAAGGCTTATCTGGGTGGGCCCAATGTAATAACAAGGGTCTTTTTAAGAGGAGTATCAGAGATGGGGTAGAAGATGTGGTGAGGGGGACAGAGTTGAGATAGATTGGGAGAAGGGGAGTAGGAGGGAAGGGAAAGGGAAAGAGAAGGGAAGGAGGAGAAAGGGAGAGAGAAGAAAGACAGAGACGAGAGAAAGAGGGAAAGAGAAAGGAGGAGGATTCCACTTCTGTGTTCTTCTGTATTTGTCCCAAACTGGTTTTCTCCTGGACTACTATTTTTTAAATAGAAAAGTTCTACCTGGAGTTATTTGTCCAAAAATGGATGGAGAGGATTACTCCTTAATTCTCCTTCAGTGACTGGTACACAATCTGAAGAATTCTTTTAGAACTTGGACCGGAGGTATGCGTATCATTGTGCTGGATTTAAATTGATCTGTGCTAGATGATGGTAGCATAGCAGTAAGAGTGAGTAGGGCAGTGAAAAGTCGGTCTCAGAGAAGTTTCCTTCTAGGATCAGGAAATTTTATCCTCCTGAGGAGGGTGTGTTAATAATCCCCTGAGATTTTAGATATTCCCTGGCTTTGTGTCAAATATGCCATTCTTCAGAGAAGCTGAGTCTATTTGCAGTCACGTGACACTTTTTCAAAATTTTAATTGTTTTTTGAGCATTGGCAATTGCTTATTCTGGTGAATTGACTTTACTCTGCAGCCCTAAGCCTACTGCCAGATTATTGATCTATAGGTCCATGAATGTTGGTCTTTTTATTACACCTGTGAACTGGGCTTTTTCTTGTTGGAAGGCAGTCTAGGAAGTAAAGATGTTAGTTAAAACTGATGACTATCGCAAGGACAAAAAACCAAACACTGCATGTTCTCACTCATAGGTGGGAATTGAACAATGAGAACACATGGACACAGGAAGGGAAACATCACACACAGGGGCCTGTTGTGGGGTGGGGGGAGGGATAGCATTTGGAGATATACCTAATGTTAAATGACGAGTCACTGGGTGCAGCACATCAACATGGCACATGTATACATATGTAACTAACCTGCATGTTGTGCACATGTACCCTAAAACTTAAAATATAATAAAAAATAAAAATAAAATCACACAACCAAAAAAAAAAAAAAAAAAAAAACTGATGACTCTCGCTATCAGCTTTGCCTCTGCTATTATACTTTTCTGAGGTGGAAAAATTGTCCATGTGTAAGGAAGGCACACTTCCCCTATAGGCCATATTGTCCTTTCCCTCAAGGTTGTTTTTTTTTTTAGGAGGACTCATCAGAAGTCCTTATTTGCTTCCTGAAGACTTTTGAAGATCCAGGAAAACACAGAATCTCATCAGACTCACCTTGTCTACTAATCTGGGGTCTATGTCTCCTACATCAGCTACCATCACCCTGGCTGTCTTCCCCTATTGCTCTGTACACGTCCCTTCATCGGATACAATTTCCCACTCTTTTCTCAAAGTTTTTCACTAGCTCTTCAAACTTTCTGGAGTATCTGTCAATTTTCTTATGCTCTAAACTTTAAAAAGAATTACTTCACTAATTCATCTTAAGTAAAATAAGGCTGCCCATAAGGACTCTACATTTCTTGCTGTTCTTTCAAAATTAAGCCAATTAAGTTCTGTTTGTTGGTTTATTTGTTTGTTTCTTTTTACTCTCTCTCATCTTATGATCAGGAATTTGTCTAGGTGTTCATTTATTCTTCATTGCCACTTTCAGATATGTATACCCTTCCTTCTCTTTGAGGGTGTTGGACAGTTTTCCTGCTTTCTTGGAGCTCATATTTTCTGGCTAGACCTCTTTTCCCCTCCTGGTTACTATCTTCTGTAAATAATACGTTCTCCTCCTCCTTCTCCTCCCCCGCTTCTTTCTCTCTTCTTCTTCCTCTTCTTTTTCTTCTCCTCCTCTTCCTTCTCTTTCTCCCTCTCTTCCTCTTCTTTTTTCTTCCTTCTCCTTCTTCTTTATTTGAATGTGTTGCACTATACTCTTTCTTGTTGCTTCACTTACCATTGTCAGGGACTTCATCTACATGGATAAATCATTCAGTAACCTCTCAGTTCTTTATTTCTTCGAATCATCATTGTTATTTGCAACTCGGTCACAGGTGACACTCTAGAATTTGTTATCAGCTAACACTGGATCATCTCTGAGGCCACAGAACTAAACATACTAATTTCTTTTCACAGCCTCCATTAGTTTTGGTCTAAAGAACCCTGATTTTTCTCTTTCCTGCATATTTAAAAACCACATGAAAGATTTTAATCCACGGATCTCATTACTTTCTTGTGTTCAGTGAGTCCTTCACTTTTCAGCTTTCTAGTCATGGATTAAGCCATTATTATTATTACTTTCTTGAAAATGTCATCAATTCCATTGTCTTTGTCTTCCTCTCTTTTGCCCACGTCAGACGGAGGTTATGGTCCATATCCTCAGGGTTTGCACCTGAGCAGACACTCCTCAGAAAGTCACACAAATGAGCCAACCAGTTTTGTTTCCCTATCTCATCACTATGACGAAAGGAGAATTGCTTCAAAATTATTCCATGTGTCTCAAATAACCCTTTTTATCATGGTCCAAAATGACTGTCTTAAAGCTAATTTTCTTTTCATGCCATTCTTCATCACTCTCAGCTGATGACCTAGCTTCATATTTCAAACTGAAAATTCAAGCCATCAGATGTGAATTGCTTTATTATTTTTGTCATGGGAGCCCTCTTAATATACACAATGTGACAGCTGGTGTTCATCTCTCAGGTGTATATGTCTAGGATCATAAATCTTAAAGCTAAGACGTGCCTCCCTTCACAACTTCCAAGCTGCTTATATGTCCCATTCAACATTCCTCCCAAGTTTCTGAGAAAGAGGAGAAAAAAGTTAGCTTTCCTTATGCAGATCCTCTATCCTTTGTGTGTGTGTGTGTGTGTGTGTGTGTGTATATATCTATATACACACATATATATATATATATATATACACACACACATATATATATATATATATCCAGATGTAGACATTTGGAAGGGGAAGTAATTACAACAGAAGAAGCCAAAAAGCATCTGCACGTGACCTTTGAGCTATGATGCAGCTTAAAGTCAGCAATCCCTCTTTGGGAAGTTCCCTTCTCCAGCAACCACTGAAATATATTATACACGAACACAGCATCCTGCAGACTCATTTCTTCTACCATGACCAGATTTCAGTGACAACAACAGCATATTCAGGCAGCTTCTGGCCTCCAGTGGTGATGGGGAAGACACTACTCTGGCTGACTTCCTCTCATCTATCAGGAGAAATAGCTGCTTAGATTGGGAAAGACTTTCACATTCTTCACACCAGCCAACCTATATACAATTCAACCCATGTTTTCTTTCTTCCTGCTTTTAGTATAGAAAGCATTTTTTCGCTATTAGTGACTTTATTGCTGTAGTAGATTTCTTTCCATCTTGTTTTTCAATAGCCTCTGTCTTTGGCTAGTCACTCCCCTGCGTCATTTGTATTTAGCTTCTCTGGTGAATCTTCCCCAGTGTTAGGAACATTCTTTAGCATCACCCACCTGAAAAAAACAAACTCTGTATCCCCCACAGTTTTATTCCAGAAACTTCCCCATTTCTTTTTCATGAGCCGTTCTCCCCGTATTTTCCCTGGACTTTATTATAGCAGTCACTGAGTGCTTTTTGTGTGTGCTTTGTTTTTAATTTTGAAAATTAAAAGAAAATTCAGAGGTTAATAATAGATACCCATACACCTAACATCCAGAATTAATAAAAATATGTTATCATTTCTTCCCCAATCATGTATCTATCTATAAATAGAAATACACTCGAGCAACAAAGATTTATATCTAAGCCTCCCTCCCTAAATTTCTATCTTGAATTTGATGCGTTTCCTTCCACTCTACCTTTTAGATGTGCTTTTATTTTGTAAATTCCTCTTAAAGCTATCATGCCACAATTAATCATTTAATTCAATATTATGAAGATAAGCAAGGATCTGGTTAGTTTATTTTCTGTAGTATTCCATTTTATGAATATGCCATATTTTGAAGGCATTTATGTTGTTTCAAGTTTTTCTAGTAGATTATGTGAACTTTGCTAAGTATACACCAAAAACCAGAATTACTGTATACTCAAGTGTGTTCATTTCAATTTCACTAGATTTCGACTTGCTCTCCAAATTGGCTTTATAAACTGGTAATGTCAAACTTCCTGAATTATGCCAATCAGCTGGTGGATGTGCAATAGCTGCTCAGTGCTGTAGTTCACACTCTACTGATTTTCTGTGAGATTACATGCATTTTCATATGTATTCACTATTTTCTCCACTAGGAATTGCCTGTTCAGTTAAATTAGTTATTTTGCACATTTTTTCTAGTAGATTATTTTTGTTTTAAATATTGACTTATAGGCATTCTTTTTCTTTTCTGTAGACTAAAACTCTTGGTTATGTATATTAGAAATATCTTCTGCCAATTTGATCTGTTTTTAACTTTGTATATAGCATTTTTATATTATAGAACTTTAAAATCTCATATGATCACATTTATTAATTTATTCTTTTTGTCATTATTAATGTGTTTTAGCTAAGAAATTTTTACATTCTCAGCAGTACTAAAAACATTCTGCTACATTTTCTTTTAGGTGCATTACAAGTTTGATAATTCAGATGTTTAATGCATGTGGAAGTTTTTGTGTGTGTGTGTGCTATGAAATAGTGCTCTAGATTCTATTTTCCATAAGGAAAGCCAACTGAGTCACTATACATTTTTATGAAGAGTTTACCACTGCATACTGATTTGTATGCTATGTACAGCAGGTACTAATCCCCACATATGCTTGAGTCTGTTTCCAGTGTCTCTATTGATTTCCTTTATTGGTCTACTTCTGAGCCTCTGTTTAAATATTTTTAATTACCATATCTTTATAAAGTCTTAAGTCTAGTAGGGAAAGTTAGCTTACTTCTTGTTTATAGAATTATTTTGGAGAATATTAAATAATTGCTTTCAATCAATTTTAGAATTAGTTTGTTTAGCTCCATGAAAAATCATGTTGAAATTTTGATTTAAATAGTTCTGATATATGGATTATTTGTGGGAATGCTAGTCTACTTAGGAGAGTGAGTTTTTTAAATTCATGAACAAATTATACAAGTTCATCTATATAAATCTCTTATCTTCTTCAATAGCATTTTATGATTTTTGTGGGTATTCTACATATTTTGATAGATTTATTCTATATCTCTTATAGTTTAAGTGGCTGTTGTGAGTGATATATTTTTCTATGAAATCTATTATTGTTGATATATAAGGCGACATGTATCTCTTAATTTTGATCTTGATTTATGCAATACTTCTAACTTCTTTTATTAGATTTTGGATAATCTATGTAAATTATCACAATGTTCTGTGACAATGAGTACTTTTCTCTTTATTTGTCCAGTTCTGAGAATCTCTTTGTAAAAAAATTATATGTCGTTGAATGGAAGCATGATGTTATTTTATGAAAGTTCAAAGTGGACAGAAGGATGGTGTGATTCATGATGAGTAGCCTAAAGCATGGACCTCTTAGAATGGGCATAGAATGCCAAGGTATTTGTGTTGCATGTGGCTGCTTACCAAAGAGCATCGGCTGTAAAAGATGCCCCTTTGTGTGGATGATTGTCATTCTCTGCCCCCAACTCCCTTAGTGCTTACTCACTGGGCCTATGTATATAGTGGTCATGGAACAGGAGATAGAGGTTATGCAAAGGTTCAGCAACATGGACTTCCCCTCACCAAGACTGAGGGGCTACTGCCAGTGATGAACACCTGGCTTTCCAACAGCAGAGACCATACTGGTAAGTAGCACCATTCCCTAGGGAAACAAGCCAGCCTTGGTAAGCAGCACCATTTCCTGGGAAAACCAGCCAGACACCTGGTAACAGATTGATTCTAGTGGACCCTATCTGGCATGGAGTGGCTATTATTTATCTATCATTGAAATAATTATTAATTTGGGATGTAAATGTGCTTTTACCGACTGTTATAGTTATGCCAGCCTTATTATACATGAATTCAGAATGTCTTGCTCACTGACATAATATTCTACACAATATTATTCTGGCCAATGGATTTTTCAAAACATAAGATATCAAGTGATGGGCTCACACTCAAAATTCACTGCTCTTTTCATATATCCTATCACTTAAAAATCATTTGGCTTGTCAGGACACAGAATAGTTCATTAAAGGCCCAGTTTTGGTGCCAATTGTGAGACAACATTCATGATGCAGCATATTGTTTAAATAAACCAAAAATATATGATACTACGCAAATAACCAGAAACATGATCAGGTAATCAAATGGTAGAAGAGGAATTGACTCCTTTAACTGTTTTTTATTTGTATAAATTTAAGAGGTACAAGTGCAATTTTGTTTCACGGATTATTGCATAGTGATGAAGCCTTGACTTTAAGTGGATCCATCATTTGAATATTGTACATTGTATCCATTAAGAAATTTCTCATCACTCATCCCCCTTCTGCCACCCCAAACTTTTTGGATCTCCGATATCTATCATTCTATACGCTATGTCCATGTGTACACATTATTTAGCTCCCATTTATAAGTGAGAAAATTTGACTTTCTGTTGAGTTGCTTCACTTAAGATAATGGCCTCCTGTTCTTTCCACGTTGCTGCAAAAGACACATTTACATTCTTTTTTATGGCTGAATAGTATTTTATTGTGTATATACACCAACTTTTTTTTTTTTTTTTTTTTTTTTTTTTTTGAGATGGAGTCTCGCTCAGTCACCCAGGCTGGACTGTGGAGTGCAGTGGCGCAATCTTGGCTCACTGCGAGCTCCGCCTCCCGGATTCACACCATTCTCCTGCCTTAGCCTCCAGAGTAGCTGGGACTACAGGTGCCCGCCATCATGCCTGGCTAATGTTTGTATTTTTTAGTAGAGACGAGGTTTCACCGTATTAGCCAGGATGGTCTCGATCTCCTGACCTCGTGATCTGCCCACCTCAGCCTCCCAAAGTGCTGGGATTACAGGCATGAGCCACCGCGCCCAGCCTTACACCAACTTTTCTTTATCCAGTCATCCATTGACGGACATGTAGGTTGATTCTATGTCTTTGCTATTGTGAACTGTGTTGTGATAAACATATCAGTGGAGGTATCATTTTGATATAAATGTTTATTTTCCTTTGGAAAGACACAAAGTAGTGGGATTGCTGGATTGAATGGTAGTTCTATTTTAAGTTCTTTGGGAAATCTTCAGGCTGCTTTCCATAGAAGTTGTACTTATTTATATTCCCATCAGCAGTATGTGTTTCCTTTTCTTCACATTCTCGCCAATATCTGTTATTTTTTGACATTTTAATAGCCATTCTGACTGGTGTAAGATGATGTCTCATTGTGGTTTTAAAGTGCATTTCTCTGATGATTAGTAAGGTTGAACTTTTTTTTTTTTCACATGCTTGTTGGTCATTTGTATGTCTTCTTTTGAAAAAAAAAAAAAAATGTTTATTGCTGGCTCAGTGGCTCATCCCTGTAATCCCAACACTTTGGGAGGCCAATGTGGGAGGATCACTTGAGCCCAAGAGTTCTAAATAAGCCTTGGCAACAGAGTGAGCCCCCATCTCTGCAAAAAAATCAGAAAAATTAGCTGGGCATGATGCACTGCACCTGTGGTCCCATCTACTTGGAAGGCTGAGGCAGGAGGATTGCTTGAGCCCAGGAGGTCGAGGTTGCAGTGAGCCATCACTATGCTACTGCATTCAGCCTGGATGACAGAGTGAGACCCTGACTCAAAAAATGAAAGAAGAAAGGGGGGGTGGGAAGAAGGAAGGAAGGAAAGAAGGAAGGAAGAAAGAAAGAAAGAAGAAGAAAGAAAGAAGAAAGAAAGAGGAAGAAATAAAGAAAAAAGAAAGAGGAAGAAAGAAAAAGAAAAAAGAAAGTGTCCATTCATGTCCTTCACCCAGTTTTTAATAAGTTCGTTTTGTTTGTTTCAGTTCATGTTAGATTCTCAATATTAGTCCCCTGTCAGATGAACAGTGTGCACCATTGGGTGGGTAGTTTGGTCATTCTGTTGATTACTTCTTTAGCTGTACAGAAACTGTTTCAGTTTAATTAAGTGCTATTTGTCCATTTTTATTTGTATTTGTGCATTTGAGGTCTTAGTCATGAATTCTTTGTCGAGGCCAATGTTCTGAAGAGATTTTCCTACATTTTCTTCTAGCATTTTTATAGTTTCAGGTCTTACATCTAAGCCTTTATTCCATCTTGTGTTGTTTTTTGTATATGGTAAGATAGAGAAAAACCCAATTTCTCAGCACCATTTGTTGAAAATAAAGTATTTTGATAGAGATTGGCTTGAATGTAGATTACTTTGGGCAGTATGGTCATTTTAATGATATTAATTCTGATCCATGAGCATGGGGTGTGTTTCCATTTGTGTCATCTACAATTTTTTTCATCTTTTTTTTTAGTTTTCCTTGTAGAGATCTTTCACCTGCTTGGTTAAACATATTTCTAGATATTTTATTTACTGTGTAGTTGTTATAAATGGAAATGCCTTCTTCATTTGGTTCTCAGCTTGATCATTATTGGTTTATAGAAATGGAACTGATTTTTGCTTGTTGATTTTGTATCCTGAAACTTTACTGAATCCATTTATCCAATTTAAGAGGTTTTTTTTTTTTTTGGGTCTTCAGGTTTTTTTAGATATAAGATCATGTCATCAGCAAATAGAAATAATTTGACTTCCTCTTTTTCAATTTAGAGGATATTTATTTATTTATTTGTTCTGATTGCTCTGGCTGGGACTTCCAGTGCTGTGTGGAATAGGAGTGGTGAGAGTGGGCATCCTTGTGCTGTTCCAGTTCACAGACGAAAGGCTTTCAACTTCTTGCCATTCAGTGTGATGTTGGCTGTAGGTTTGTTGTATATGCTCTTTTAATTTAATTTGCTAAGTTTCTTTTTTTTTCTACAGCTTCATACTTTCCTAATTTGTAGGTCTAAGTGTTCAAAGGGAGAATGCTTTCAACAAGGGACTAAACAGTGGCTCCATTACTTTGAAAGTTAATACTGCTACCTGGCCATTTCAAACTCCCTGTATCAACAATAAATCAACAACTGTCTGGGGTGATGGATTCCTTTATCAATAAGAAATTGATTTTTTGAATTAGCTGGGTATGGTGGCACCCACCTATAATCCCAGCTACCCAGGAGGCTGAGGCAGGAGAATTGCTTGAACTCCGGATGCAGAGATTGCAGCGAGCTGAGATCACACCACTGCTGCATTCCAGCCTGGGTGACAGAGTGAGACTCTGTCTCAAAAAAAAAAAAAAAAAAAAAAAAAAATTGAGTTTTTGTTTTCTAATAAGTGCAAGAAATATTTTGTTGGAAGAAAAAGAGTTCTTGGTTTATCTCTTAGTATGTCTACATGTAATGGCAAAATGAATGAAAAGTTTAAGACAAAGAACCCTAACCCGGTAAGGAATTGGGTGAGAACAAAGGGTAGATGGAATTTATAGAGAAAGAAGGAAGTTACAACTATCTACTAAGATGACAGAAAAGATGATCAGTTACAGAAATAATAACTGTATCTTTTCTGATCAGTTAAAGAGAAGATAACTGCAGGAGCTTCACACATTTTTTTCTTGCTTGTTCTTTCTCTTTATATATGTGTATGCGTAATTGTATGTGTAATATATAGCTGTCTATGTCAACTTGTTTGTAAATTGTATACATTTCTAAATATTAACTAATTACTTTTTTCTCTTTTTCCTCTTATTGTGTTTTATTATGGTTTCTTGGTGATAGTTTATTCTATAATTTAGTCTTAAGAGGATAGGATAATGGTGGGATTCTGAACTTCTGAAATAAATCATTTTACCCAGATTTGGTTGCTCAAATAAGAATTGGATGACTGTTGGTATATTGTCTTCAATTTATGAGGGAGAGGATGAGCTGTATTTGCCTGCATATTTATTTCTACGAATTATAGTTTCATAGGTAAAAATTTATAGAAATATGAATATGGCATAGAACTTCAAGTATGTGTATGAGGGTATGCATGGACACTAAGTGGATGCTTAGTTTCCATCTTGTTCTAACCATCTCCCACCAATGGTTTTCCATTGACCTTCAATAAATTCAAATGCCTGGCGTGATCTAATCACCACTACTCTGTTACTCAGAGTAAATTTCAATCTTACTAGCTTTCTTTCATTCCTTAAGCATGCTCATTAATTTACTGCTTTAGACCGTTCTCATCTTTTCTTCTAAAATTCTGAGAATTTTAGTCAAAAAGTCAGAAATAAGTTACACAAAACCTTTTTTACATCTTCATGCTCAACTCCCAGCCTCACAACTTCTGTTAGTATTTCCTGGAGTAGCTTATTCAGAGTAATCCCTGCTCCTTAAAACCGTTGTATTTCTAACTCAACCCTTTGTCTTCTTATGAAATTGGTAACTATTATGGCATTAGGTCCAATTTATTTATTGGTTTATAAATTAGTGCTTCAAAATAAACCAAGTGAATTTAGAGTCCATGATTTCCCTGTTCATCATTGCATTTTAGCACTGAGCACACTTTATTTAATAAATGCTCACCCAAATTTTATTTAGCTTTTTGAAAAATATCCAGAAGATGTAACAAAAAGTGATTTCAATTATATTGTAGTTTCGTTTTGATGCTATTACCTTCTCTATTTACATCCCTCTTTTTTTCCCCTATTTAGTGGCTTTTAAAGAGGGAAGTAGTATAAGAAAGTACTCCTTCCACCATCATTGTGCATTTTCTTGTTTTTGGCAAGATTTCTAACCCTCTCAACTTTTCCATAGATAAATCCAATTCACGCCTTGATCCCCAAATATCTTACATAAGCAGACTCTCCTTTTTGGAGCTTACACTCTCCAGTGTTCCTGCCACTCACTGTGTAGGCAGCCTAGGATGTGTTGGATCCTGACTAAATACCCAAGTGTGATCTTGTCCCTTTAGGTAAAATGTTAGAATGTTTGTTTAACAAACGTGCATGGTTAGGGAGTACAAACAGTGCTTTTCTCCTTTGCTTCCCCTTCCCTTTCCTCTTCTACTTCCCCTTCCCCTCCCCATCCTCCCCCTCTCCTGCTCCCTCTCCCTCTCCTTTCCTGTTCTTTATTCTGTTTCTTTTCTTTTATTGTTTTTTGAGACAAGGTTCCACTCTGTCACCCAAGCTGCCCTCTTCAGTCTTGATTTCACTTCAGTCTTGACCTCCCAGAGCTCAGGTGATCCTCCCACCCAGCTGACTCTCCTGAGTAAATAGGACTACAGGTATAGGCCAACGCACTGGGCTAACTAAAGGGTGTTTCCAAATGGAACTTCTATTTAATTTGAGATTTTGGGACATATTTGTCTAAAATAAGGAAAGTGTGGGATTTTTTGAAGGAGAAAAAAGAATAAAAAAGCCTTTGGATATGCTATTAAGTAGATAATCCATGCCCACACCTGGTTTAGATAATCAATAAAGAAACAGTGTAGTATATTAAATAGCATAAACCCTCACTTTAGATGAAGGAAACAAAGATTTACACCTCTTTGTTTTTGTGTGATTCAATTTCTAAAAATTTTAGTTCTCCCATTTATTTGAGAGAATAGAACCATTAGCTGTACAGATTAGTGGGTCGTATATTTTGCTTTCCTCAGGGGAAAAAAAGGGTAATGTGTAAATGTATGAATTGTAAGCTATGGAATGGCATGGTCTGTCTTCTCTATTTCCCAAAAATTTCTGGGACAGGGCTAAGCATATATTACTCAATACATTAGGAATAAAAAAAAAACTATAACATATTTTCATTTTAGTAAGTAAAATTTGGATAAAATGATTCCTTAAAGGCAATATTTGACAACAGAGTAATGTAGAGAAATTCAAAATTTGCTTACATATAAAGTACAGAACACTTCTATTAAAGATGACAAATATGTAACAGACAGACATGAACTTGCCCGACAGACATGAACTTGCCCAAGTTCATGTAGTAGTGGTAGAGTTAAGTCTAAAATATGAGTCTCCAATCTCCAAATCCAGGAAGGTTTCCAGTGTACTTCACTAGGCTCCAGGCAGGGGGTAATGGATAAGGATGGAATGTGTGTATACACACGCACACACACACACACACACACACACACACACAAGTGCACATACACGTTCTAAAGATCCCATTTTTGTTTAAATTAGTTCTAAAAAGTTTTTTTTATAACTTCTTCTATTTTAGGTTCAGGGGTACATGGGAAGGTTTGTTATATAGGTAAACTCATGTCACAAGAGTTTGTTGTATACATTATTTCATTACTCAGGAATTGAGCTCACTACCCAATAGTTACTTTTTCTGCTTCTCTTCCTCCTCCCACCCTCCACCCTCAAGTACTCGCTGCTGTCTGTAGTTTCCGTCTTTGTGCTCATAATTTCTCATAATTTAGCTCTCACTTATAAGTGAGAACATGCAGTATTTGGTTTTTCTGATACTGAATTATTTTGCTGAGGATAATAGCTTCAGCTTTATCACCTTCCAGCAAAAAGACATGATCTCATTCATTTTTTATGGCTGCATAGTAGTCTATGGTGTATATATAGCACATTTTCTTTATCCAGTCTGTCACTGATGAGCATTAGTGTTGATTCCATGTCTTTGCTATTGTGAATAGTGCTGCAATGAACATTCATGTTTATGTGTCTTTATAGTAGAATGATTTATGTTCCTCTGAGTATATACCCAGTAATGTGATTGCTCAAATAGTAGTTCTGCTTTTAGCTTTTTGAAGAATCACCACACTGCTTTCCACAATGGCTGAACTAATTTACACTCCCACCAACATTGTGTAAGCATTTTCTTTGGAACCTTGCCAGCATCTGTTATTTTTTGACATTTTAATAAAAGCCATTCTTAATCATGTGAGATAGATCTCATTGTGGCTTTGATTTGCATGTCTCTAATGATCAGTGATATTGATCTCTTTTATGTTTGTTTACTGCATGTATGTCTTCTTTATAGAAGTGTCTGTTCATGTCATTTCCTCACTTTTTAATGTTTTTTTTTTCCTTGTAAATTTGTTTCAGTTCCTTATAGATGTTGGATATAAGGCCTTTGTCAGATACATAGTTTGCAAAAATGTTCCCCCATTCCATAGGTTGTCTGTTTCCTCTGTTGTTAGTTTCTTTTCCTGTGCAGAAGCTCTTAGATCCCACTTTTCAATTTTTGCCTTCATTGCAAATTGCTTTTGGTGTCTTTGTCAATAAAATCTTTGCCTGTTCCTTTGTCCAGGACAGTATCTCCTAGATTGTGTTCCAAGGTTTTTATACTTTTAGGTTTTACATTTAAGTCTTTAATCAATCTTGAACTGATTTTTTGTATATGCTGTAAGGAAGGGGTCCAGCTTCAGTCTTCTGCTTATGGCTAGCCAGTTATCCCAGCACCATTTACAGAACAAGGAGTCTTTTCTTCATTGCTTGTTTTTGTCAACCTTGTAAAAGATCAGATTGTTGTAGGTGTGCAGCCTTATTTCTGGGCTTTCTATTCTGTTCCATTGGTCTATGTGCCTATTTGTGTACTAGTACCACACTGTTTTGGTTACTGTAGCCCAGTACTGTAGTTAGAACTTGGGTGACGTGATGTCTCCAGATTTGTTCTTTTTGCTTAGGATTGCCTTGGCTATTCAGTCCCTTTATTGGTTCCATATGGACTTTGAAATAATTTTTTTCTGGTTTTTTGAAGAAGAATGTCATTGGTAGTTTGAAAGGAATAGCATTAAATCTGTAAATTGCTTTGTTGCTTGGGCAATATGGCCATTTTAATAATATTGATTCTTCCTATCCATGAACATGGGATTTTTTTGCATTTATTTATGTATTCTCTGATTTCTTTGAGCAGTGTTTTGTAATTCTAATTGTAGAGATCGTTTACCTCCCTGATTAGCTGTATAATGGTATTTTATTCTTTTTGTGGCAGTTGCAAATGGAATTGTCTTTATGATTTGGCTCTTGTCTTGGCAGTTTTGGGTGTATAAAAATGCTAGTCTCTTTTGTACATTGATTTTGTATCCTGAAACTTTGCTGAAGTTGTTTATCAGCTGAAGGAGCTTTTGGGTTTATACTATGGGGAGATACACACACACACACACACACACACACACACAGAGAGAGAGAGAGAGATACACTACCTCTCTTCCTATTTGGGTGCCCTTTATTTCTTTCTCTTGCCTGATTGTTTTGGCTAGGACTTCCAATACTCTGTTGAATAGAAGTGGTGAGTGAGGACATTCTTGTCTTCCACCCATTTTCAATGGAAATGCTTCCATCTTTTGCCCATGCAGTATAATATTGACTATGGGCTTGTCATAGATGGCTCTTATTATTTTATATATGTTCCTTCAATGCCTAGTTTGAGGGCTTTTAACATAAAGGAGTGTTGAATTTTATTAAAAGCATTTCTGTGTCAATTGAGATAATCATGTGGTTTTTGTCTTTAGTTCTGTTTATGTGATGAATCACATTTATTGATTTGCATATGTTCAACCAACCTTGCATCCCAGGGATATAGCTTACTTGCTTATGTTGGATTAGCTTTTCGACATCCTGCTGGATTTAGTCTGCAAGTACTTTGTTGAGGATTTTTGCATCAATGTTCATCAAGGATATTGGCCTGAAGTTTTGTTGTTGTTGTATCTCTGCCAGGTTTTGGTATCAGGATGATGCTGGCCTCATACAATGAATTGAAGAGAAGTCTGTCCTCCTCAATTTTTTGCAATAGTTTTTTGCAATAAGAATGGTCCCAGCTCTTCTTTATACATCTGGTAGAATTCAGCTGTGAATCTATCAGGTCCTGTACTTTTGTTTGTTTGTTTTTGATGGGTAGGATATTTATTACTGATTCAATTTCAAAGCTCCTTATTGATCTGTTCAGGAAATCAATTTCTTCTTGGTTCAGGCTTGGGAGGGTGTATGTGTCCAGGTATTTATCTATCTCTTCTAGGTTTTCTAGTTTGTATGCATAGAAGTGTTCATAGTAGTTTTGAATGGTTATTTTTATTTCTGTGGGGTCAATGGTAACATTCCCTTCATTATTTCTAATTGTGTTTATTTGGATCTGCTCCCATTTTATCTTTATTAGTCTAGCTAGTGGCCTCTCTATCTTATTAAAAAAAACCTCCTAGGTTAATTGATCTTTTGAATGGCTTTTCATGTCTCAATTTCCATCGGTTCAGCTAAGATTTTGGTTATTTTATGTCTTCCGCTAGCTTTGGGGTTGATTTATTCTTGCTTCTCTTATTCTTTCAGTTGTGATGTTAGGCTGTTAACTTGAGATCTTTCTAACTTTTTGATGTGGGCATTTAGTGCTATGAATTTCCTTGTTAACACTGCCTTAGCTTTGTCCAAGATTCTGGTATGTTGTATCTTTGTTCTCATTGGTTTCAAAGAACATCTTGGTTTCTGCCTTAATTTCATTATTTACCCAAAAGTCATTCAGGAGCATGTTGTTTAATTTCCATGAAATTGCATGGTTTTGAGCGATTGTCTTAGTTTTGACTTCCATTTTTATTCCACTGTTGTCCAAGAATGTGTTTGGTATGGTTTCGGTTCTTTTGCATTTGCTGAGGATTGTTTCATGTCCAATTATGTGGTCAATTTTAGACTATGTGTCTTGTGGCGATGAGAAGAATCTATATTCTGTTGTTTTGGAGTGGAGAGTTGTATAGAGGTCTATCAGATCCATTTGGTCCAATGTAGAGTTCAGGTCCTGAATATCTTTGTTAATTTTCTGCCTCAATGATCTGTCTAATACTGTCAATGGATTGTTGAAGTCCCCAACTATTAATTATTGTGTGGGACTCTGTCTCTTTGTAGGTCTGTAATATCTTGCTTTATGAATCTGGGTGCTTCTGTGTTGGGTGTACATATATTTAGGACAGTTAGGACTTATTGTTGAATGGCATCCTTTGCCATTACATAATGCCCTTCTTTTTCTTCTTAAATCTTTGTTGTTTTAAAGTCTATTCTGTCTAAAATTATAATTGCAATCCCTGCTTTTATCTGTTTTCTATTTGCTTGGTAGATTTTCCTCTATCTGCCCTGCCCCCGACACACATACTTTTTTTTGAGCCTGTGGTTGTCATTGTGAAATGGGTCTCTTGAAAATGGCATACCACTGGGTCTTGCTTATTTATCCAGCTTGCCACTCTGTGCCTTTCAAGTGGAGCATTTAGCCCATTTACATTCAAGCTTAGTATTGATTTACATTCAAGCTTTAGTATTGATATGTGTGGATTTTATCCTGTCATTTCATTGTTAGTTGGTTACTATGTTGGCCTGTTTGTGTGGTTGCTTTATAGTGGCAGTGGTTAACATCTGTTAATATCAGACTGTGAGACTTAGTGCAGTGCCCCTGCTGCAGTTGTCTCTATTCATCCTACTGTCAGAGCATTCTGGGTAGTTCTCATATCCAGACTCTTTCAATGAAGAATATGCAGTAGTCTTCAAAATCTAGGTGATACATGTTATGCATCTCAACATCTCTCTTCTCAAATATTGCTCTGGTTCTTTGGCAACATTGGGCTTGTGTTTCATGCCCCAAAGTGGTGGTAGAAAGCTGATGCTAAGAGAATTAGATGACGTGAAACTGTAGAGTTTATAGAAGGGTAGGCTTGCATTCAGGAGACCCAAGATTAAGTCTGGCCTCTGCTGTTTTTAGGTTTTGTAACTTTAAGAATATTATTTAATCGTTCAAGCCTCAGTATTCTCTAGAGTATAACTTTGTGCAGATTAAAAAAGGAAAGCAGTGTAAAAGTGTTGTGGACCACATAGTACTACAGACATTCTAAGATTTACTCTTATTTTGAGACTTGTTTCTTAAAAAAAATTGATACATCATATTTTACGTCTTTGACACATGTAATATCTTGTTATGTGCACTGAATGTATAACAATCAAATCAGGGTATTTGAGGTATCCATCGCTTTGTGTATTTATTGTTTCTATGTGTTGGAAACAATTCATGTCTTCTACCTACTTTGAGATATACATCATTGTTAACTATAGAAATGTTTATTTAAATTCACAAGACACCCACCCACTTTCAAGGAGGGAGTTTTTTTTTTTTTTTTTTTTTTTTTTAATGAGAGAATCAGCCCTCCTTTTCTAATGGGGGCAAGAATAATATGGTGCACATGGAAGCACCTCTTCAGTAATTGTACAGTAAGTTTAGCATCTGAGAGTGAAACTCTCCTGTCTTTGGGTTAGTGATGATTTCCCCTCTGAGGATGGCAGAGTAAAGACATGGATACTTTGTTATAAGCCTAAGGAATACCTATCTTATGGCTGACCTCTTTGAATAAAGAATTTATTTTTTTCTCACTTAATACCACTAGTGCAGCAGAGATAGGCAAATAACCATAAATTAGTTTCTAAACTTATTCCTTCTAAATGTGTTTAGAATTGATTTTATGGAAGTATAAAAAGGTATGAGGTTCCTTTTAATAATTCATCCTATCACTTATTCCTGAAATTAGATCTTGGGTTTCATCAAAGTCATTGGCAGTGAAAATAATTACTTAATTTAGCATTAATCCAAATTACATGAGTAAACTGCAGGTGAGCCTGTCCATACTCTTTGGAAGCCGAGTATTAAATTTGTGTAGCCTGAAATTTTAAAGGACACTTTTTCTAATCTCTGTGCTTAAGATATGGCCTTCGTTATAATTAAACCTATTTTATTTCTGTGACTTGATCTTATTTTTCTCCTCAAAATTCTCCCTTATCAACTGTCATTGGGTATCATGAGGGACACTTAACGCAAAACAAAATTATTCATTTATTCAAATGCAGGCTGTATATTCTCATCTTAACTCTTTGTGTTTGTAGCTTTCTCCTTCTAGAATAATTGCCCTATTTTATTCAACACAAATTTATTAAGAATCTACTCTGTGACTGACATTCTCTGTCGAAATTCAATCTATCCTAAAAGGTCCAGTTAAATTGTCACCTCTATTATAAGTCAATCCCATTCTGCTTAATTGGGATTAATTTTTTATATCTTATTGGCTAATAGTTTGTTTATGCACTTGTAAGATTATAACTCAGAATAAAACAATTATCTCATAATTAATTGCATTCATTCCTATCTCCTCCTACTTGACTTTGAATGAAGCTTAGAGGCCACACTAGCAGAATAAACCTGTTCATAACTCAACCACTCCTCCTCTTTTCTGTTGGAGTACAGGCTCCCTTCAGATACAGACCTATTTCTCTTATTCACTTATGTTTTACCAGAGCCTGTCCCAGCCCTAGCATATAGAAGGCATGGAATAAATATTGTCTAAAAAATGTATGCTCTCCTGAACTGGTTTCAGCAAATGCCAATATGGTGCAAGAGTAGCACAGTGTACACTAAAAAGCTTCCCCCAATTTTCATACTGAAAAGAGAGAAATCCAGGTGGATCAGTGATGATGATTATTTAATCAACATAAACTTTTTTACTAAATTCTTGGTGACTATATACTAGAAGACATCCTATTGTACATCAATTGGAGATTTCAGTATAAATAGATATTTACGTTAATTTTATAATAAACTTTGTACAGATCAGAAATACTTAAATTATTTTTTATTATTTAGGAACACAACTTCAGGTTGCCAATAAAGAAACAGGACACTACATATTGTTAAAAGCAAAAATGTGAATAGCTTTACCCTGCCTAATTATTGTGGTAATGCTTTTGTTATCCAAATTGGCCAAGGAATAAGCTATTCTGTAGAATATTGTCTTAAAAAGTCAAAATTCTATCTGCAAGCACTCCATGTTATGTAGCTCATGCCCTTGGTACATATTAGGTATTAAATAAAATTGTGGAACTTTAGTTTCATTTGAGATTAAGATTATACAATTGCAGAAAAGGTACTTTATATTTAGATTATGCTAACTAAACCTCCTACTCCTTGCCTGGATAAGGAGTACTGAGAATAATAACAACCCTATGTTGATGTTGAAATGTCAAGCCAATGATTTTGCAAGATTCAACTTAGCAACATTGATAGAGGCTAGATGATTAAAAATAATATGAAATGCTAGTCTACAGTCTATATTCTGAAGGCAGAATTCCAATTATAAAACAGTGCCAGAGACTGAAAAATAGCTTTAAAACATTCTCAAGAACTCATCTGCCCTCTGAAACTGGAATCTATTTTTTACATTTTTGGAAAAGTTGGAAAATTAGTTCCTAGACCCACTTAATGTTATACAGGACATAAAAAAAAAATCACATGGGTAAAAACATCAAGATTCCTCTACTACCAGTAAAATGTTAGGGAAACCAGGTATATACAATGCTGTCTTATAAATCAGAAAATATTATCAAAGCTAATTTCCCAAGCAGGGGAAGAATTGGGGGCAAAATACCCCATCAAAGGGGCAAAATACTCCCTCAAGTGAAACAGCCAGAGAGTAGTGACATCTAGATAAAAAGATCCATCATAGTGTTTGCCATTGTTATATTATTTATTGGTCTGTCCTTCACTCCTAATCCCTTATCCCTTCAAACATGGCAAAAATTCAGTTAATATGGTTGGTAACCAGCATGTTAGTGTTGGGAATAACCAAAGATGACTATGGAAACTGAGAGAAAAAATAGATCGGATAATGGTGAAATCTATCACCAGTGCAGACCTATATATACTGAGGTGGGGGTGGGGGCAGTAGAACCCAAAGACTGAATTTCAGGGAGAAGGAATGAAATTGGGGCTAAAAGAAATTCTATGACTAATTTAGAGGATTCGTGTTCTAATAACATAGTAGGGCTCTGTGATTCAGTGAATACCACAGCAATAAAGCCCATCTACCATCTTGCAACCTTTGGGAATTTCCAGGCTTTAACTTTATCTGAACTATAATAACCAGCACTCAGATTTTATCTAAGGTATAAACATGCAGTAGATAAAGTTGTGTCAAAGGTAAAACTGGTTTATAGGAAACATTGTGCAATGAGGGCAAATTTCCATTTCCCTGACTTACAAAGGCTTGTCCTGATTTCCTTTCCCCAACCAGAATCTGCTTTCAAGTAGGAATTTTGTAATATTTATTACTCTTGGAGTAAATTTGAATTAATTCATTTTCTTTTTCTGGGGAGGTAGAAAAGCATAGGGAATGGCATGCCCACAGAACGAGTTAGTGGAAGAAGTAGGACCCAAGGCAGTCTCCTGTCTATGACACCACATAGTGCTAAGTAAGATCAAGAACTTAACATGCTGATAGACATCATAAATGATCTGAAGAAATACAGTGTCAGGGAGACATGCATATGCGTTCCTGCTAAGCCGAATGCCATTTCTGCATATCTACTTACTCTCAAACAGACTTTAACTAAAGGGAAAGCAAATAGTCTCCATGACTTCACACAGCATCCCTCCTTCCAATACAGAGGGCTGATTCAAGAACTCTTGTCCTTTGAAATAAAAACTTGCTCACCTCTCCCCTCCAACACCCACACTAATGTTTGGATACCAATTACCCTCAATCTGTTGTCTTTCCTCTATGAAACAAAACAAATTGTGATGTTCAGTTACAGAAGTTTGTTGTTACTGTTGTCGGTTAGTTTTTGATGAGATACTCTTTCCTTGCCAGTTTTCTATTTAGAGGGGTTTCATGGGCTTGCAATTCTGGGGAACTAAATGGAGGGTACATGAACTAGGAAGCTCAAAAACATTGGCATCGGGGATTTTTTCCCCAGAGAGAGAGAGAGAGAGAGCCAGGAACAGAGAAAGAGGTATAGTCTTTAGCTGCAACTTAAAAATACTATGGGTTTAAAAAACGCAAGGTCAACTAGTCTCCTCTATTTTCCTCTCCATTGCGTGAAGAGATTTCTTTGTCTTCTTGGCTTCACTCCTCAATGCCTATCCTTAGAGGAGATTCTAGCTTGGTCAGACTGTACTCTGGAGTTATGTGATATAGAGACAGAGAACAGAGGTATAAACAGAGTGAGAGAGGCACGTAATCGGGTGAAAATGTTACAGTAGGTAGTTAGTCATACATGAGCAGGGCAGGAGAGTGACAACCCTCCACCCCCTACAATCAGGAATGTCAAGTGACCATCAGGTGATGGTCAGGCAGTTGTTATAGTGCCTCGCTAAAATAATAATTGGTCACAGCTGGTGCCAGGGAACGGCAATCTCTGATAGATAGAAACACCTGAAGCTGGTGATCAGCGGCTTCCCAATCAGATCTCAGGAGTTGGGCAAGTGGGCTCAAGCTTGCACACTAAGAGGCAAAATGGCAGAGTTTAACTGGTGTATGACCTTCTTCTAAGAACACTGGACTGGTAAGAGAAGAATGCCTCAAGTGAGCATGCATACAACTTGAGTAAACACACTGTGCATGCAGCCCCTCCTGAGATCTGGTAGTCCACAGTGCATGCAGATAGCCCACCCCAAGGGAAGAATCAGAGGAAAAAGGGGTGCAACCCTCCAGAAGCATGCTGATGTATAAGACCCCAAGTCAAAGGTCAAACCATGCACTTGATCTCTTGAGTCACTCGCTTGGCCCTCTTCCAAGTATAGTTTACTTCCTTTCATTTCTGCTATAAACCTTTTATAAAAAACTTTCACTCCTGCTCTAAAAGTTGTCTCAGTCTCTCCCTCTGCCTTATGCCCCTCAGATGAATTCTTTCTTCTGAGGAGCAAGAATTGAGGTTGCTGCAGACCTATACAGATTCACCGCTAGTAACAGAAGGACAACGGAGGATAAAAAGCTGAAGATCAGAGAGGGAAGGATAGAGAAAAACAGTCACTGGTGGCAAGTAAGAGCATAAAATGTAAACAACTGAAAAAGAAAGAACGAGGAAGATATGTCAGAAGGGCTATTGGGTATTAATGGAAACCCTATTACTCTTTCATAGAAATGTAAATTCAAGATTGGGATTGCATTTTAAGAATAGATTTGTTGTAAAGAATGTACTTTGATTTAATTCAAATTAGTACAGGGGGCATTTAGTGAACACCACACAGATACCACTTTCAGAATGGAAGCACTCATTTACCCAACTAATGAGAGTACTGGATATTGACAGCTGAAAATTGCTCATGGCCAAAGAGCTCCCTGGCCCCAAATGATGCCCTTTCCATGAGGCTGTCTAACACCAGTGACTGGTCAATCAATATGAGGTGGAGGAATGTCCCTGGCCCCCTTCCCTCAGTGTACAACTATCCAGAGATTCCCGTGGGATTGGCTGGTGTTTGTTGAAATTGCACTACAGTTCAACCTCTCTTCTGCCAAGGACTGCTTTGCTTACCCCTTTACAGATGCTGATACTGAGGGTGTTACTAATTAACTTCCCGAATGCAAATTATCCTTTCAAAGTTTGTTTCCAGGAAGCTGACTCATACATGGGTTATACGGTGCTTTAGGTTAGATAAATAGCATACACGGATTCATTCATCCAACATTTATGAGTTTCTATTATATGCTAGTCACCGAGCTAGGTACTGGAAACCCAGCATTGAATAATAGTCAAAATATTAACAGGCTAGAAAGGAAGCCAAGCCTGTAAAATCTAATTGCCATGTGGTTGGTACTATAAGGTAGACATGTAGTAGTTATGAAGAGACCCCAAAGGAGTAAATGATGTTGGTGGGTCATGAATTGCTACACAGAGCAGATGACATTTGAGCTTCTGAGCAGGTATTTGAGAATGGAAAGAAAATGCCAGGGAGTGTTGTGGGAAGTCATGGCAGAAGAACATATATTGTTAAGATTTTATGGACATTTATTAGTTCCTCGAATTAATACTTTTATAATTTCTTATGCCTGTCTTTACTGCAATCTCTGAACATAAGTTGTGAAGATTTCATGGACACTTATCATTTCCTCAATGAATACCCTTGTGATTTCCTATGCCTGTCTTTAATCTCTTAATCCTGTCATCTTCGTAAGCTGAGGAGGATATATGTCGTCTCAGGACCCTGTGATGATTGCCTTAACTGCACAAATTGTTTGTAGAGCATGTGTGTTTGAACAATATGAAATCTGGGCACCTTGAAAAAAGAACAGGATAACAGCAATGTTCAGGGAACAAGAGAGATAACCTTAAACTCTGACCGCCGGTGAGCCGGGCGGAACAGAGCCATATTTCTCTTCTTTCAAAAGCAAATGGGAGAAATATCACTGAATTCTTTTTCTCAGCAAGGAACATCCCTGAGAAAGAGAATGTGTCCCCAAGGGCAGGCCTCTGAAATGGCTGCTTCAGGAGCGGCTGTCATTTACAGTTGCAGCTGTAGGGATGAAATAATACCCAGTGTCCCATAGTGCTCGCAGGCTTATTAGGATGAGGAAATTCCCACCTAATAAATTTTGGTCAGACCAGTTGTCTGCTCTCAAACCCTGTCTCCTGATAAGATGTTATCAATGACAATGCATGCATGAAACTTCATTAGCAATTTTAATTTTGCCCTGGTCCTGTGGTCCTGTGATCTTGCCCTGCCTCCGTTTACCTTGTGATATCTTATTACCTTGTGAAGCATGTGATCTCTGTGACCCACACCCTATTCATACACTCCCTCCCCTTTTGAAAATCACTCATAAAAACTTGCTCGTTTTACGGCTCAGGGAGCTTCAGGGAACCTGCCAACATGTGATGTTTCCCCCAGACACCCAGCTTTAAAATTTCTCTCTTTGTATTCTGTCCCTTTATTTCTCAGACCAGCCGACACTTAAGGAAAATAGAAAAGAACCTATGTGAAATATCAGGGATGAATTTCGCTCGATATCTGGCTGAATTTCCCCTGATAAGGGAGAGGGAAGCAAATGAGGAAAAACATGGAGACCTCAGAGTATCTGAGTCCTTCAGTGAGTTGCTGGTAGTTTGATCTGGTTGAAATGTTGAATGGGTGATAGGAATGGTTAGTAAGGCAGAGGAGGAAGCCTCTGTGATTTTTTCATATACCAAGCTAGTGTTTGAACATTATCAAGACGTATTAGGAAAGCTTTACAGGGTTTATGGAGGGGAGTGATACAGGCATATTTTACTTTTTGTTATATTTTTCAGTTGAGATTCCTACCATGCAAGTGACATTCCTTGGTTCAGTGCCTTAGCTGTGATCTCTGAATATATATACGGCCAGACTGGATGGATTAGAATTGGGCAGGGCCGTTCCTAACAAAGTAGACGCTAGACTTCACACACGTCTAACTGAACTAGAATCCCTGAAAATTAGGGCCAAGAATTTGAATGTTTCACAAGTATTTCTACCCAGTCATGCTTATGTTTGTGACTGTGGTTCTGTCAAGGAGCTACACACACTGAAGTCTTAGGGTAGAAATGAGCAATATGAGATGGGAGCAATAATCCCCCAGCTGATCATAGCTTTCAAAAAGGTGGTGATAGAGGCATTCATTACTTCTGGATCAGGAGTCTCTGGGATTTGAACCTTAGCATCATTGGTGATAAAACAGAGCCTGACAAAATCTTTCTGCTACAACAATCCCGTGGTTAGATTGGGCATTTTTCTTGATATGATGTTTCTAGCTGCATTGTTCCTTATTGTGTAACATTCAACCTTAGTTCCTGGACCTCCTGGAAATTTCAGGCAATACCTTTTTAATTTCACCTTCAATGGTTAGAATGAATTTTATCTACAATTAAGAAATCCTAATCAATACATAACTACATACATTTATGATTGAAATTGTCTTAGGAAAAAAGCAAATCTGTTAGTATTAACAGGAATTATTACTATAAAGTAATAATTTGTGATAAAGTCTTACTGAAAGATTCTGGAGAATTTTGTGATTTAAACTCCCTTTGAAAATAACTGCTATAGATATCATGGGCTTGCAAATCGTTTTTGAGTTTATAAAGTGCTTTATAAATACATATATTAAGTACCTACTGTCAACCTTTTAAAGCAGTTGTTATTTTACAGATAAAGATTTTACAACTGAATAAGTTTAAATTAATTATTTAAAATTACATATCAGCCAATGGGAAGTTAGAGATTGTTAGTCTTTTGACGTCAAAATGCAAAGGCTGTCTAAGTCATTCTTAGGGCCCTTTGGTGTTTATTGCAATTGAACCAGTGATTTTTGATATTCAGTTTTGATCAACATTTTTCAGCTCTTGTTATGTGTGAGACAATATGCCAAATACCATGTGATATACACATGCTTCAGATGAAAGCTTCTTTAAGACCTGTGGTACAATTAGGGTAGCACTTGTGTTCACAATTATTCAAAACTCAAGACAGAATGAGCTAGGTTTTATGGGTATCAGAGGAGGAAGAGATTTATGCCAACTAGAGTACCAGGGAGAGTTCATTGAAGAGGTGGAATTTGAATTGATCCTTGAAGAGTTGTTCAGCAGAAAGTGCAACCTTCATGTTCCACAGGGCTCCTTGCTCAGAAGGCCTGCACTCTTGGTTTAATGCCCTGCTGTCTTGAATTCTTGACAATTTTAGTGAGGGCCCCTGGATATTTATTTTGCACTGGGTGCCACAAATTATGTAGCTGGTCCTGAGTAGGAATTTCATGGGCAGATGTATTGAAAGTAAAGATGGTGTGCACTTTTAAATTTTATTTTATTTTTAAATATTTTAACTTTCATTTTAGATTCAGGGGGACATGTGCAGCCTTGTTAAATAGGTAAACTCATGACCTGGGGAGTTGGGGTGCAGATTATTTCATCAACCAGGTACTAAGCATAGTGTCCTATAGTTTTTTGTTTTTGGTACCTCTCCGTCTTCCCATCCTCCACTCTCAAATAGGTGCTAGTGTCTGTTGTTCCCCTTTTTCTATCCATGTGTTCTCATTATTTAGCTCCCACTTATAAGCGAGAACATGCAGTATTTAGTTTTCTGTTCCTGAGTTAGTTTGCTAAGGATAATGGCCTCCAGTTCCATCTATGTTCCTGCAAAGGATATGATCTTGTTCTTTTTATGGCTGTGTGGTATTCCATGGTATATAAGGACCATATTTTCTTTATCCAGTCTACTGTTGATGGGCATTTAAGTTGATTCCATGTCTTTGCCGTTGTGAATAATGCTGCAATGAACATATGTGTGCAAGTGTCTTTATGGTAGAATGATATGTATTCTTTTAGGTGTATACACAGTAGTGGGGTTGCTGGGTCGAATGGTAATTCTGTTTTTAGTTCTTTGAGGAATTGGCATAGTATTTTCCACAATGTTTGAACTAATTGACACTCTCATGAGCAGTGTATAGTGTTCCCTTTTCTCCTCAACTCTGCCAGCATCTGTTATTTTTTGACTATTTATGTATTTATTTTTATTGTTTATTTATTGTATAACTGTTTTATTGATCATTATATTAACATTAGTATTTTATTAATCAATAATATTAACAGTTGTATTGATTATTCTGCTTTCTTTTGATTTACTGTTATCTAAAATTTAGTTACTTTTTAGTTGTCTATTTTTCTGTTCAGATGTATAAAAGACTTCCCTTTTTATTCTCAGAATACAGAGAAA
This sequence comes from Hylobates moloch, assembly GCF_009828535.3. Taxonomy (NCBI): domain Eukaryota; kingdom Metazoa; phylum Chordata; class Mammalia; order Primates; family Hylobatidae; genus Hylobates; species Hylobates moloch. Next base: position 13,946,924 of record NW_026652288.1, on the reverse strand, counting down.
TTCCCTAGACATGCATAGATAAGGATCTTTCAATGTGAAGACAACTTTTTCATCAGTTTAGGCCATTTGTCTTCTTTTATTCCTGTAGTAATAGTTTTGAGCAAATCTTCTCCATTCTCTTCCTTTAAAAAAAAAAAAAATACTTTTTTATTTCAATAGGTTTTTGGGAAACAGGTGGTATTTGGTTACATGAGTAAGTTCTTTAGTGGTGATTTCTGAGATTTTGGTACATCCATTACCCGAGCAATGTACACTGTACCCACTGTGCAGTCTTTTATCACTCACCCCCTCCACCCTTTCCCCCAAGTCCCTGAAGTCCAATGTATCATTCTTATGCCTTTGCGTCCTCATAGCTTAGCTCCCAAATATAAGTGAGAACGTGCAATGTTGGGTTTTCCATTGCTGAGTTATTTCTCTTAGAATAATAGTCTCCAGGCTGGGTGTGGTGACTCACACCTGTAATCCCAGTGCTTTATGAGGCTGAGGCGGGAGGATTACTTGAGGTCAGGAGTTCGAGACCAGCCTGGCCAACATGGTGAAACCCTGTCTTTACTAAAAATACAAAAATTAGCTGGGTGTGGTGGTGGGTGCCTGTAATCCCAGCTACTCAGGAGGCTGAGGCAGGAGAATCTTTTGAACCCGGGAAGCGGAGGCAGCAGTGACCCGAGGTGGTGCCATTGCACTTCAGCCTGGGTGACAGCAAGACTCCGTCTCAAAAAAAAAAAAAAAAAAAGAAAAGGAAAGAAAGTATAATAGTCTCCAATTCTATCCAGGTTGCAAATGCCATTATTTTGTTCCTTTTTATGGTTTAGTAGTATTCCATGGTGTGTGTGTGTGTGTGTGTGTGTGTGTGTGTGTGTGTGTGTGTGTGTGTGTGTGTGTGTGTGTGTGTGTGTGTGTGTGTGTGTGTGTGTGTGTATATGTATATATACATATATATGTGTGTGTGTATATGTATATATACATATATATGTGTGTGTGTATATATATGTATATATACATATATGTGTGTGTGTATATATATGTGTATATATGTATATATACATATATATGTGTGTGTGTATATATATATGTATATATATAAAATATTTTCCTTGTCAACTCATTGCTCATTGATTGATGGTCATGTGGACTGGTTCCATATTTTTGCAATTGCAAATTGTGCTGCTATAAACCTGCATGTGCAAGTATCTTTTTCATATAATGACTTCTTTTCCTCTGGGTAGATACCTAGTAGTGGAATTGCTGATTCAAATGGTAGGTCTACTTTTAGTTCTTTAAAAATCTCCACACTGTTTTCCATAGTGGTTGTACTAGTTTACATTCCTACCAACAGTGTAAAAGTGTTCCCTCTTCACTGCATCCATGCCAACATCTGTTTTTTTAAATTTTTTTTTCAGTCTGATGGTTTTGAATTCTTTTTTTATTATACTTTATTATATTGGATGTTGTCAAATGCTTTTTCTGCATCTATTGAGGTGATCATGTTATTTTTGTTTTTAATCGTGTTTATGTGGTTTATCACATTTATTGACTTATGTATAATAAACCATCCCTGCATTCCTGGTATAAAACTCACTTGATCATGATGGATTATCTTTTTCATATGCTGTTGGATTTGGTTTGCTAGTATTTTATTGAGGATTTTTGCATCTATGTTCATCAGGGATATTGGTAAGTAGTTTTCTTTTATTGTTATGTCCTTCCCTGGTTTTGGTATTAGGTCGATATTGGCTTCATAGAATGATTTAGGGATGATCCCCTCTTTTTTCTTTATCTTTCAAAATAGTATTAGTAGGATTGGTACCAATTCTTACTTGAGTGTCTGATAGAATTCATTTGTGAATCCATCTGGTCCTGGACTTTTTTTTGTTGGCAATTTATTACCATTTCAATCTAACTGCTTGCTATCGATCTGTTCAAAAGTTCTATTTCTTTCTGGTTTAATCTAGATGTGTTGTATATTTCCAGAAATTTATCCATCTCTTCTAGGTTCTATTGTTTATGTGTGTAAAGGTGTTCACAGTAGCCTTGTATAATCTTTTGTATTTCTGTGATATCAATTGAAATATCTCCCGTTACATTTCTCATTGAGTTTATTTGGATCTTCTCTCTTCTTTTCTTGATTAATCTCACTTAATAGTCTATCAATTTTGTTTATCTTTTCAAAGAACCAGCTTTTTGTTTCATTTATCTTTTGTATTTTTGTTGCTGTTGTTGTTTCCATTTTATTTAGTTCTGCTGTGATCTTCCTTATTTCTTTTCTTTTGCTGTATTCCGGTTTGGACTGTTCTTGTTTCTCCAGTTCCATCTCAGTACCCCTTTTGCTGTATCCAAGAGGTTTTATAGCTTGTGTCACTATTATTGTTCTGTTCAAAGGATTTTTAAACTTCCATCTTAACTTCATTGTTGACCCAACTATCATTCAGGAGCGTATTATTTAATTTCCATGTATTTGAATCATTTTGAGGGTTCCTTTTGGAGTTAATTTCCAATTTTAATCCACTGTAGTCTAAGAGAGTAGTTGATATCATTTTGATTTTCTTAAATTTACTGAGATTTGTTTTGTGCCTATCATATGGTCTATCTTGAAGAATGTTCCATGTACTAACGAATAGAATGTAGTTGTTGGGTAGAAAGTTCTGTAAATATCTGTTAAGTCCATTTGTTGTAGGGTATAGTTTAAGTCCATTGTTTCTTTGTTGACTTTGTCCTAATGACCTGTCTAGAGCTGTTAGTAGAGTATTAAAGTTCCCCACTATTATTGTATTGCCATATACCTCATATCTTCAGTCTAGCAGTAATTGTTTTATAAATTTGGGAGCTCCAGTGTTAAGTGCATATATATTTAGAACTGTGATATTTTCCTGTTGGACTAGTCTTTTTCTCATTCATAATGTCCCTCTTTGTCTTTTTTAACTGCTGTTGCTTTAAAGTTTGTTTTGTCCAATATAAGAATAGTTATTCCTGCTTTCTTTTGGTGTCCATTTGCATGAAATATCTTTCTCCAGTCCTTTACCTTAAGTTTATGTGAGTCATTATGTGTTAGTTGCATCTCCTGAAGTCAGCAGAAACTTGGGTTGGTGAATTCTTATCCATTCTGTCAATCTGTTATCTTTTAAGTGGAGCATGTAGGTCATTTATATTCAATGTTAGTTTCGAGATGCGAGGTACTATTCTATTCGTTGAGCTATTTGTTTCCTGAATACCTTGGTTTTTTCTCATTGTCTTATTGTTATATAGGTCCTGTAAGATTTATGCTTTAAGGAGGTTCTACTTTGATGTATTTTGAGGATTTACTTCAAGATTTAGAGCTCCTTTTAGCAGTTCTTGTAGTGCTGGCCTTATGGTAACGAATCGTCTCAGCATTTGTTTGTCTGGAAATGACTATATCTTTCCTTCATTTATGAACCTTAATTTCACTGGATACAAAATTCCTGGCTGATAATTGTTTTGTTTAAGGAAGCTAAAAATTGGACCCCAATCTCTTCTAGCTGTAGGGTTTCTGCTGAGAAATCTGCTGTTAACCTGATAAGTTTTCCTTTATAGGTTAGCTGATGTTTTTGCCTCACAGCTCTTAAGATTTTTTCCTTCATCTTGACTTTAGATAACCTGATGACTATGTGCCTAAAGGCTGGTCTCACTCCCACTGTGCCCCTGCAACAGCACTGAGTCTATTTCCAGGAAGCTGGAGATCAGAGCTGAGAACTTGCACCAGACCACAAGCCTCGCCATTGAGAAAGTAAGCCAACTCAGTTTTTTGGCATCTCAGGGAGCCTGCAGCAGCAATTCAGTTTCTTCAAAGGGTTGTGGATTCTCTCAGCTTTCCTGGTATGTTCCTGAGGTAGTTCTTGGAGCAAAAGTTCACGATGTGAGTCTCCACACGCTGTTCTCTCTGTCTGAGCTGGGGCTGCAAGCTACTTCTGCCTCCTGTACATCATCTTAATCCAAGAATATCTCCATTCTCTTCTTACAGTGTCATATTATATCAGTAATGACTTCTGTAAATGTATCAACTGGCCAGGCATTGTGGCTCAGGAACTTAATTCCAGCACTTTGCAAGGCTGAGGCGGGAGGATCACTTGTGCTTGGGAGTTCGAGATCCATCTGGGCAACATGGTGAGACTCTGTCTCTACAAAAAATAAAAAGAAAAATAACTGGGCAATTACGCCACCACATTCCAATCTGGGTGACAGAGTGAAACTCTGTCTCAAAAAAAAAAAAAAAAAAAAAAATAAGTGTATCAACTAAGTCTCATCTTTTCTCATAGTTTCCTTCATTTTTCTTTTTGCCACATTTGAGGAGTTTGCACTGGTTTTCTAAATGCCAATGTACATTCTGATATGTATTGGGAGTTTATTGATTTTGCAAACAAACCGTTATTTTCAAGAACTCTTTCCCATTGTTCTGTTTCCTCTTTTTCAGACAGGCCAAGCTATTTTTTCAATTAATCCAATATCTACTTAAATTTTATTAATCTCTGGCATTTTAATGTTTTATATTTTAAGCTTACCTTTCCCTTTTGTCTTGTGAGCAGCTGTTTCTTTCTGTATTTCTTGAATATTGTGTTATTGTTGTAATTGGTTTATATTTATAAATATCTGGAAAGACCAGTTTCAATGATAATATAGACTCTATCTGCTGTGGTGAAGGCACTCTATTGTTTTCTTCTGGCCAGAGTCTCCTCTAAGAGTTGGAGTGATTACAGAATCTGGGGGTAACCACACGCCTCTTTTCCTTATATGTTGCCTACAGCAAATAAGGACTCGTGACAATCTAACCATGCCTAATGTAGGAGGCTGGTGGAGTGCCTGACTTTTAAAGTTCTTGATGACTTCTCCATTATTAATTGCTCTATCCTTCAGCTTTTGATGGTGAGATTTAGGGGGCTGTATCCTATTGAAGCTTCGATAGAGAGTGGAATACAAGGGAGGAGCGAATTAGGAGTAGAAATATAGGAAATTTCCTTTTACTTCTAGTGGCAGCTCTGAGTTAGCTGGGGTGTGCCCTTCTCCTTTCTTTTGATTGTTTCTTGATGACTTCATATTCTTGTTCTGTACCCTAAATTTACATTAAAAGTACAATCTGTTTTCAATATATTTTAATTGCTGGAGAATTATTCAGTCTGCAAAACTAAATTGGCAAGAGAGTGACAAAAACTATACTTCCTTTATAGCTGTGAACTCCACCAAATTCCTATCTGCATGTGGCAAAAAATGAGGTGGAAGGAGAAAGGAAAGTTAACATTGGTATTTTTTGTGAGTGAGAAACAAATTTCTCTTTTTTAAAAAAATATAGATATGTTTAGGGCAGTTTAGGATTTACAGAAAAACTGTAGTTTCCCCAATTATTAACAGTATTTATACGGTACATTTGTTGCAATTAATGAACCAATATTGATATATTGGTATTGACTAAGGTCCATATTTTATTTAGACTACCTTAGTTTTTATTTAATGTTCTTTTTTTGTTCCGGGATCTCATCCAAGCTACCATCATTGCATTTATTCATGTCTCCTTAGGTTGCACTTGGCTGTGACAGTTTCTCACACTTCCCTTGGTTTTAATGACCTTAATAGTTTTAAGGAATATTTGGTAGAATACCACTCAATTGGAAAGACTATTTTTTTTTTCTTATGCTTTGACTGGAGTGGTGGATTTTGGGAAGGAAGTAAAAAGGAGTTAAGTATTTTTGTCTCATAATATCAAGCGTACAAACTAATTCTTTTTTCTTTGTTTATAAGAGACAGGGTCTTACTCTGCTACACAGGCTAGAGTGTGGTGGGATGCTCATAGCTCACTGCAGCCTCAAACTCCTAGGCTCAAGTCATCTTCTCGCCTCAGCCTCCTAGGTCCACACCCAGCTCATTTTAATTTTTTTTTGTAGAGACAGGTCTTGCTATGTTGTCCAGTCTGGTCTTAAACTCCTGGCCTCAAAGTATCCTCCCACCTTTGCCTCCCAACGTTCTGATATTACAGGGATGAGCCACCTCACTTGACCCATACTATTATTGTTAATGATAACATTGATCACTTGGTTGAAGTAGCTTTTGTCAGGTGTCTCCATCGTAGTGTTTTCTTTCCTTTCATTCCTCCTTTTCATGTGAAATTCATTGGAAAGTAGTAACTATACCCAATCCATACTTAAGGAGTGGGCAGAATATTTACATAAATTACATGGAATTTTTCTATATGGGAGATTTGTCTTTTTCCCTCCATTCATTTATCAATTTATTCCATATTTTGTTTATACTAGTACAAACCCATGTATATTTATTTTATACTTTGTGTGATAATACAATATGGCTTTATTTGGTTGCTCAAATTGTTCTAACTTTGGTGCTTAGGAATTCATTCAGTTGACTCCTGTGTCCTTTTGACTTACTGCTATCAATATGGGTTTTCCTTTCTCTCTCTCTCTCTCTCTCTCTCTCTCTCTCCCTCCCTCTCTCTCCTCCTTCTCCTTTTAGTACTTATTTTCTGGCATGTATCCCAGGCTCATTGTGTATGTTTTCTGTCCCAATCTTAGAATTAACCATTTTTCCATGTAGTCCTGGCTCCTTTTATTGGAGAATATGTTAGAAACCAAGATCTGCATGAGAGGTGTGTTCTTTGCTATCAGGGTATTATTTCTAATTTCTCTCATATGATAGAAAAAAATCTTTCTTTTATATTGTAGGGGCAGAAAGAAGGTGATCCCTTTCTCTGTAACACCACTTTAGCAAGACAGATTAACAAGAGAAAAGCATAACAACTTTATTACATACACATCTATGCACAGGAGTCACACATAATATAAAATCTCAAAGAAAAGGCCGGATGTTTGATGTTTATATACTCACTCCAATAGGGAGAGGGAAGTAGGAGAAATGTGCTCAATTCTTTAGAAGGATAAATGGTTACTAGGAAGAATAAATGGACATAAGGAGACAGAAATTAACTTGTAAATAATTATCTTCATAATTGGAATGAGACTGAAAGGAAGACATCATCTGGTGAAAGTCCATCTGTGTGTGGTTGCATTCCTCAATCTTCTTTCTTGCTATTGGTAATGAAGTTTCTGGGAGGCGATGGAAGGCAGTTGTGTTCCTCTTTAGGAGTGCAGTTTCTAGGTAAATAAAGGAACCTCAGAGAAGAGCTTCATCCTGTGCTTTGGAAGAGACAAAGGATTGAGAGAATTGAGGGATGGGATCAGAGAGACCTTGAGGCTCTCTACATTTGCTCCTTTAGTTCATCATGTCAAAGCACCATACATTAGGGCATGATTTTCTAACCTTAACAATGTGTAAATAACATGTGGTTAAAAGGTAAGAAAATAATCTAATTCTGGGATTGTGAACATTTGTGTAGCCTGGTCTGCTTTTTGTATAATGCTGACCACAGCCAAATTATTCCTCAGTGTTTAGCATTGGCCTTCCTTAAAAGCCATTAGGATAAACAGTTTTGTTATTTTAATCCAGAATCTGTCTAAAGCATAGAAATAGTAGAAAATGTGAAAATCACCCTTACTTGAGGTGTTTCATATAAGTACTTTGGGATTCTCCACACACTTTTAACCATTAATTCTTGCTCAATAATGGCTTCCTTTACATTATTCTGAGCTTTCATTTGCTATAATACTTCAAGTTTAACAACCCCAAATATTGGCATCTTTGACACTTGAATGTTTCTTCTTTATTTACAACTTTGTACTTATCATTTGAAGCTTGGATTGACTCTATTGCTGCGATTAACCTCATTTCTTTACTCTTCCTGTGAAAACCCCACTAGTTTTTTGTTTGTTTGTTTGTCTTTTGAGTTGTTATTCCCCTTTGCCATTGTGGCTTTTCCCTCCTAAAGAAGTTATTACAGAAAGTACGGGCCAGTTTCATGAACCTGACTTAGCAACATGCAGGGCTTTGGTTAAGTTAGCATATTTTGCAGTGGGGATGCCTTTGGAATAACTGATCTTAACTTTATTTCAAATTAGGATGAGCCTCTCTCTAGAGTGCTTATCATAAAGCGAAAGCTCTGATAAATAGCTGAGAGTCTCTTTCAACTTTTTATAGCTCCGTCCAAACCATAATTATAAAACATTAAAAATGTGGATTTACAAATTGAGAACGTGGATCAGAAGGACATGTCAAATTGTGCCTCTAGTTGGCAAACAAGATGGACTCCCTGTGGCTCAAAAGTTACAAGCAGAACCAAAAGGCCATGGCAGAGTGAGAGGGCAGTCACATTCTGTTGTGTCCTTAGAAAGTGTTGCAGAACCTGTTTTTCTGCAACAAAGTCAAAGAACAGTTCTTGAAACGTACTGCAGCTGGAAATTTCCCAGCTGACCACTAACAAGTCACCTGGAGCCAACAAACAGACCACCTGGAACCAGTCAATTAAGAGAGACTGATGATATGGGGCTTAAAGGTCATCTGGTCCAGACTCTGTTCCTCATTCCCCTGACTCCCCTTCCCTGCCCTGCAGTTTTTGCCTTCATAATCTCCTGCATTCCAGACCCTCTTCAAAGTGCACTTTCATCTCCGCAATCTGCAGATTGCTTTTAGAAAATAAAGTTCTAGGTTGACTGTAGTTAATAACAACTTAATTGAATATTTTAAAATAAGTTAAAGAATGTAATTGAATTGTTTGTAACTCAAAAGATAAATGCTTGAAGGGAAAGATACCCAATTCTCCATGATGTGCTTATTTCATATTGCACGCCTGTATCAAAACATCTTGAGTACACCAGAAATATATACACTTACCATGTACCCACAAACATTTACAATAATAATAATAAAAATAAAATAATAAAGTTCTTTTGCTTTTGCAGATCTCATTGGTCATTTGTTAACACACAGATTTTCCCTTTGGTGTTTGAACAGAGCATTGGAGTAATCTTTTACTTGTTTGTGTTTACAAATTTAATTTGTTGCTTTTGAGATCTCTGAGCATTTTCCAACATTAAATTTTAGATTTAAACTATCTCCTGGCAATGTGTTGCTATCTACATGAAAGCCCTTTCTAAAATGCAAATGTAGCCACCCACATTCTTACAGGACGAATTTCCTGTCACCTCAGAGATCTAGCCCTACCCACCTCTTCAGTGGTATCTTCTAATCCTTTGCCATTTACAATTTTTCCTGGATATATGCTCACCGTCTTGCAGTGAATATGCCAGGTATCCTCACATCTGTGTCTGTGTCATGCCATCTTGCTGTGCCTTATTGAAGTGCTTTTAACTAGACTATGTTCAAATACTAATCATTCCAATTATGAAATGCATCACTTTAGACAATGCTGGTATGTTTTCACTTTTTTTTTTGCCAATTCTAAAATGGGGGCCAAAAGTATTGAACCTATTATGTTATTAAATTTTAATGAGATCACATTATGTTGAACATTCATTATTTATCTTGACACATATGGATTGTGTAAATATGTTCAATTTTTCTTCATCTGGATAACTTCTATTCATCATTCAGGAATTAGCTGAGGCTGCCCTCTTCCCAAAACAAGCTTTCATTCCTTATACCTCTCCTCCCCAACCAAGGTTATTATAATTATCAGTCTTGGCTAGATAAACTGTATTTTTACCTATTTTAAAATCCTCAGGGAATGTCCTTTTCCCTGACTGCGTTTGTCATTGAAATATTTACTGAAATAATGAACATTAATTGTGTTGGCTGGCCAATAGAATTAATTAAAATAAGCTTACATGTTTTGACTTAAGATTATATCCAAATGAAATAAATATGAGCACAAATCAAATATCCCAATCTAAGATCTCTGTCCTCCACATGTTTGTCTTAACTATGTTTTGTTTTTTTTCTAGACAAGTTTAGAATGAATGAAAGGTTTACTGTTTCATCTAATGCATTATATACATGATGGCATAATGCCTTAGAGAGCATTTCAGAGAGATTTCTTTTCAGATTTAAATTATTACTGCTTTAAGATTTTCTCCTTATGTTTGAGAACAATTCAATTAAAATACCTGCATAATCAGTGCATATGGAATGCCTTGGAGTCTAATCAACATTTTCTTACTGGAACCTCATTCTCAATTTCTATATTTTAGAAACCGACCAACCAATGGCTCCACTAAAAACCCTCAACTTCACAGAAAATGGTAGACCTGACCTCTGCCTAATTTCACCTGTGCATCACAACCAATACCATGTATGTCAGAAACATTTCAACCTCAACCTCAGTTGACTGAGACAAATTCAATCTCATGCCACACTATTACTTTAGCTGATGTACTTGTAAAAAACCAAAAGAGTTTGACTATTTTTCTGGATTAGGTATTGGTTAATAACCACCTAATTGTCACATCAGATATAAGCACCACACTTTTAAACATGCTAATACAAGACCTGTAACTCAACCTCTGGCTTGATAGTAAATAATTCATTTTCACATCCTAGGTCAGGCATTTATTAGTTGTTTGACTTCCATAAGTCATGTAATCTGTGGTTCGTCTAACCTAGCAGTTAGACTCAAAGTGTGGTTATGAGGTTCCTGAGGGTCTCTCTTCAGTTTCTTTCAGAGGATCTGCAAGCAAAGTAAAAACTGTATTCACACTAACACTGACGTTACTTGCCAATTCTATTCTCTGTCTCTCATAAGTGTACAGTGGAGTTTCCCAGAGACTACATGACACATAATACTGCACAAAAATTGAACGCAAAAGCAGATGTGAGAATCCATCAGTCTTCTTTTAAGCTGAGTATTAAAGAGATTTACCAAAATGTAAAATAATGGCCAGCTTCTGAATCATATTTGCTTGTAAAACAGTAATTTTTATAAAATACATTAACATAAAATGGGTTTACGGTTATTTTAAATGAAAATAACTTAGTTTTTGCAATACAGTAGTTATCGATGGAGATGCTCCATATAATGAAATCTCTTAGGCGTTATCTGTAATTTTTAAGACTATATAGGGATTCTGATCTTTCATATATCCCAAATAGAATAGTTATATCTGGGGTTATTGTGAATATTATATAATATAAAACACCTACAAAGTGCTTTGTGAACTATGATACACATTATAATAACAGATAATATTATTCTTATTAACATTCGTTTTGGAAGGGTCAAATATTTTGAATGCCAGTGGAAACAATTTAAATCAACCTCCTGGTTTCCTTCTACCTCTGGAGAATCTTTCATCTGTTAGTGACAGCTGGAGAAGTAATAGTAATCACAGTCATGTGTAAATCATGGGTTTTCAGCGTTACTTACAGATTGAAGGGTCTCTTATTTCAAGCTATACCAGAAGCAGAATATGTTGTCATGATAGGTGTTTAAAATATTAATCTAGATTCTTTTTCTTTAAGTGCCAATTATTTTTCTAGGCACTAGAAATACAAAATTAAAACTATTGCACCTTTCCTTAAAGACCATCTAGTATAATAAAGAAGGCATACATATTAGTGGGTTATCTTGATACTATATAATGAATACATCAGTGAGAGTTAAGGCAGAGGTACAGTGGGAACACAGAGGCTGGCCTATAATTTTGTATAAGGAGTATTAGGGAAGGCTTCCTGGATAAGGTATTATCTCAGTCTGGAGTGATTAGTTGGAGTTATCCAGATGAGGATGTGAAAGGAAGGGAAGGAGAATGTAATATAGATGGGGAAATGCACAGGACATCACAAGGCACTGATTGCACAATAGATTTGTCAGCAAGAACAAGATATTTGGAGTGACTGAAGCATAAAGTGGGAGGCAGCCAGTGGGAAGAAAACAGACTGGAAACCTAGGGTAGAAAGTGAAAGTCTTTATAGGAACCTGCACTCAATCCTATATTGCATTTAATTGAAGGGTTTAATTAGAGGAGTAGAATGGTCACATTTATAATTTAGAAAGTTTAACATATTCTCAAATGTTCTACAAGTGTCTTGCTTCACGGCATAAACACTGCAGTCATTGATAGAATTGGCCTCAGTTTTGCTAAGTACAGTTAAAGATCATATCTCATTTCCCAGTTGCATCAATTAGTTTCTTAAACCATAAGAAAAAACAAAGAAACACCGCATTTAATTGTCCCGTTTAACATGAAATTTGCAGGTAGGCAGTTCAAGTACTCAACTGTCTCCTTCCCTTGAAATCACTGTCTTTAGCTGTCAGTAGTTGTCCCCTCAGGTTTACCAGATGACTGCTGTGAATCTGAGCATCAAGTTCTTACACAACAAAGTCTACAGAAGGAATGGCATATTTTTCTCATATAACCATTTCTTTTATCACAAAGGAAAATAATTTCCAAAAGTCACCTTGTAGACTATTTCTGTCTCCTGGGCTAGGAGATATATTTTTACTACCAGAACAATCCCTGTTAGATAAATCATGATTTATGCTGAGAGTGGGGTCTGGATACAGTTCTGTTTGAATAGAGTAAGGATTCTGGGAGCAGGCAAGTAGAGGGCAACTAGATGTTAGCAAACATCAACATTCCCTACTATGCTAGATTGGTTCCTAAATAGAAATACAGCCACTTGACCCAGTGGTAACATACCCCATTCTTTGTAATGGTTTTTCATTCTGATTCAAAAATACTGTCTGGCCTCTATTACTCCTGCAAAGTCCCTGGGCTTCAAATGGCTCTCTGATTAGATGGCAAGGCCTGTGCTTTGGACACTGTCTAGCTCACCATGCATGCACACACCAAGGCACTCAATTGCCCCATCTCCACAGCTCCTGCCTCTTTGTCTCTAATTTCTCTGCTTTCAGCCCCTTCCCATTAGATCTTTGAATCTCTCTCTTTCTCTCTCTCTCCCTCTGTCTCTCAGGTTCCTGGAGTCTTTACTCAACCAAAAAGAGTGATACATACATTTCAGTGTGAACTTTTTTTTTTTTTTTTAATTGCTGTTTGTTTGTTTTTGAGGAGGAGTCTCACTCTGTCGCCAGGCTGGAGTGCAGTGGCATGATCTCAGCTCACTGCAACCTCCACCTCCTGGGTTCAAGTGATTCTCCTACTTCAGCCTCCCGAGTAGCTGGGACTACAGTTGTGCACTACCAAGCCCAGCTAATTTTTGTAGTTGTAGTAGAGACGGAGTTTCACCATGTTGGCCAGTATGGTCTCGATCTCTTGACCTCGTGATCCACCCACCTCGGTGTCCCAAAGTGCTGGAATTAACAGGCATGAGCCACCGTGCCCAGCCTTGTGAACTGTTTAATACAACTTATAATGTATGCATATTTCCAAAACTCTCTAGCAGTTTTTGTTGAGATTAATGATTCCAATTATGATTCCAGACTGTTCCTCCTTTGAATTGTTGGATCTGGGGTAGAACAAGGGGCTAACACTAAATGATAACCCTTGGTCTTTTATAGCATCCTCCAGCAGAACAATGCTTCTCAAAGTGTGTGTTGTCTATACCAGCAGCATGACTTGGGAATGAGTGAGAAGCCTAAACTCTTGGGCCCTAAGTTAGAAACCCTGGGAATAGAGCCCAGCAATCTATGGTTTCATAGTCCCTCCTGGAGATTCTAATACACATTTATGTTTGAGGACCACAGGAATAAAAATGTCAGAAATCTGGAGTTAGGCAGCTGACTTCCGTTGAAATAATCTTTCTGAGCCTCTAGTATAATTATTATTGATAATAAAATACCTACTTGATGAAGATTAAATGGACAACTAATTTTTAAGAACTGAGCTTAACTTTTGTTACTCATTAGTGGTAGGATTTTGTGCTTATATTTTTCTCCTCATCTTTTTGAATGTGATTTTTAATAATTTTTTGAATCATAACTTTTATGTTAATATTAGCTACTCATAATCCAATTACTCATCAGAAATGCTTTATGTTGTGCCCTTTCTTGGATAAGATCAATATGTGTTAAGTACCGAAGCTTTTCTTTCTTTTCCTAGTGTTTTAACTTTGCCCGTTGTCACCCACATTTTGGCTTTTTAACACCCAACTATTTTGTCTTTAATATGCACTGCTTGTGCTCGAGAAGATGGGTACAAATGATTCTCCAAATCATTCTCTCTCTCTCACTCTCTCCCTTCTCTTCCTTCCCCCTTTCATCTCCTGGTTGGGATTCATACAGCTGCTATTTCATTTTCTTAAAAGTCACTTTTCTTCGGGGTAAAAAGGATGCCTGCATATGCTAAGTTCCCTGGCTGTGGGCTTGTAGTTGAGAAATACCACCGTCTGTTCATATCTGCGTGAGAAATGCTCTCCACTTGGTGCCAATAGTGGCTGCAAATGGTCTCAGCTAACAGGACTGTGTGGTTTCATTTCTTGGTGCACAACGTCACAACATAAAATGGGCATCATTTCTGGTACTGCACACATGTTTCTAAGTGATTCCCAGCTCTGACTCTTGAGCAGGATGTTGGCTTTCGTTAGCATGGGCAATCCTGATTCTGTTACTAAATGCTTCTAGGAGGAAAGATTGACGTATTTTTTTCCCCTGACAAAAGCCTATTCTAAGAACTGTAGCAAATAAGTGACAGCATTTCTGAGCACCTATATGTACACACTGCTAGATGCTTTTAAAACATCGTCCTATTTTTTTTTTTTTTGAGACGGAGTCTTGCTCTGTTGTCAGACTGGAGTGCAGTGGTGCGATCTCGGCTCACTGCAACCTCCACCTCCTGGGTTCAAGCGATTCTCCTTCAGCCTCCTGAGTAGCTGGGAATACAGATGCGTGCCACCACTCCCAGCTAATTTTTGTGTTTTTAGTAGAGACAGGGTTTCACCATGTTGGCCAGGGTGCTCTCTATCCCTTGACCTCGTGATCTGCCCGCGTCGGCCTCCCAAAGTGTTGGGATTACAAGAATGAGCCTCTGCGCCTGGCCTGTCTTGATTGTTTACAATGATCTTTCAAAAAAGTATTACAGCCTTATTTTACAGATTAAGAAACTATGGCTCTGAGGCTGTAACTGATTTTTCCAGTTACACAAGTACTGGATAGGAGCCTTTCATTGCTACCTAGATGTCTTTGATTCCAATGTCTTTGTGACATACTGAAAATAAAGGCAAATCATTAGAAATGTATAGTGAACTCTTACTGAAGATTTTGATAGCAATGCAATTTGGTATAGAGTAGCTTGATTATGTACAGGCATCTGTGTGTGTGTGTGTGTGTGTGTGTGTATGGGCGTGTTTTTGATACTGAACTTGCTACCAGCTAAGTATTTAGAAATAATTTTTGGATTGCTAACTTTTAGCTTACAACCCTAATACATATCAAAGAATTGTTGTATGTCTAGTTCGAGGAAAGGAGAGCATGTATGTATGCATTTTTTCCACTGTTCACTAATCATTAATCATCCAATAAATATTAGGCACCTACTAGTTAATACACTATGGACTAGGAATAAACCGATAACAGGGCAATTCCTGCCTTTGGGAGTCTTTGACCTTCTGCGTGTTTTAAATAAGTTATCCATTTTACATTCAAGATTATCACGCACTGGTTATTTCAGAAGTTAAAGAAGCACCTTAGATCAGTCTTAGCTCTGCCATATTACCTGGACGTATGTCCTTAAATACTTTACCGTTCTACATTTGTTTACTCATTTGTGAAATATAACACACAAATAACCATGCTGACAACTTCTCAAAGTCAAGATAAAATACGTATATGAGGGCAACTTGCAATCTCCAAAGTGCGATATAATATTAATCACAATATTGTTATTGTGATTAATATTACTCATAATATTAATCACAAAATTAATTGTGATTAATATTACAATATTTTCACAATAATGTAACATTATTGATAATATTTTAGTATGAATAGTTATTTTCACTGATATTTTTAAAAGATCATGTGACCTGTAAGAACCTATGAACTGTAAATTCAATGAAATTTGCTACTTTACCTTCTTTACTCAGAAATTAAAGGCAATTGTATTTTTACTTCTAGTTCAAAATGTTTGAATGTTTAAATAACTGTCATCTGTGGTCCTGAAGATGCTCCCATAGAGGCTGATTTGGAAACATTACATAATTATGCAGAAGCAGCATATGCTGAAGAATCATGTAGACCTGCTTTTAAAACCTGCCATTTTTTTTTTTTTCTGAAAGACTCATGACAAGGAAATAAAATAGGAGAAAATAGTGACACCTAACTCACAGAATTGCTGTGATAATTCAATATAATCCTATGTAAAATGGCTGAAGAATTATAAAACATTACAAACATCTTAGATTATTTATTACAATTAGAATATTGCAGAACATAATCACAGGAGGTGGTAATGGTAGATTTTTCAGTTTTTGACCCATAATTTCCCCTTGTTTGAAGAAAATTCAGATAACTCTTCTTTAAGTAGATTTTGAAAACCCACAAATTAAATATTTGTTTCCTTCATTTACAGGGATATTTGTTGTAGCCAAGCAAAATTCAAGATGCAGCTTGTGACTTCTCGTTGGATACTTCCCTTACTTCTATGAAGTAGCCATCTCAACTCATTCCCTCTGGTTCCCACTCTTCTCTCTGTAACTTTTCATCTTATTTCCAAGTCTTTATTATAGTTACCAGGTATATAACTATTTTCTCACTGAAACATAACTCCTTGTATTAGTCAGGGTTCTGTTAGAGGGACAGAACCAATAGGATACACACACACACACACATATAAAGAGGAGTTTAAGTATTAACTTACACAGTCACAAGGTCCCACGATAGGCTGTCTGCAAGCTGAGGAGCAATGAGAGTCAGACTGAGTCCCCATACTGAAGAACTTGGAGTGCAATATTCAAGGGCAGTAATATCGGACTCCAACTTCGATATCCAGCACGGGAGAAAGATGTAGGCTGGGAGGCTAGGCCTGTCTCATCACTTAAAGATTTTTACATTCTCTGGTGGCTGATTCGATGGTGCCCACCCGATTAAGGGTGGGTCTGCCTTCCGCAGCCCACTGGCACAAATATTAATCTCCTTTGGCAACACCCTCACAGACACACCCAGGACCAATACTGCATCTTCAATCAAGTTGACACTCACTAGTAACGATCACACTCCTTGGGGATAGATAGCAACTCTTATTTATTAATTCCTGGAGAATATCACAGTTACTGGCCAATGGAAGGCACTCACTAAATATCTGTTGCCTAAATGCATGATTGTTTCTAAAAATGCCAAGTAATTTCTTATTATACAAGTAACATTGTACTGGGATTTTAAAAAATAGTTTATTTCTAACTATACATAAATAATGACTCATAAAATTAATTTAAACATATAAGGATTTCATGGTAAAGTTATAGATAGGTACTTAATATGATCTCAAGAAATATTTTCTATACTTTCATATAAAAATCAGTAGAAAATGTTTTAGAGTAGAACATTTCAGTATTTATACTTCATAGAATACATTTCTATAAATAAAAGATACTACTTTTTTAGTGAAGTGTAATTTTAAGCAAAAGTAGATTATAGTCAATTTTGTTTTGTTTTCTATATCTTAGACCATTGCTAAGGTTATAAATTAATTTAGAAAATCACATCTGTGCTCAAGGGAGCTGGGATTGTTTTCTTGTTGAAACAGAGAAGCACTACACAATGTATAAAAATGAGTGTTAATTATCTACAAACACCAGGGGGTAGAGAATTAGCTGAATGCTTATACCTGTGTAGGCGTTGTAAATATGTATTTCATACCATGGTACTGTTTCTAACCAATATAAGTATTTGACAATTTTTATATTGACTTTAGAGCAGAAAATGTATCACTGTGGTAAACACTTTAGTAGGGGGCAAAGAAGGGGTGTGAGCAGTGTGAATCCACAGTAGTGACACACTTTAGGTCTTTTCCATTTTTCCTAAAGTAAGTTTGATATTGGAGTTTATAGAGGAGAATATAAGAAAAACAATTCAGAATGTGACATACATGTTTCTGAAGAAAGAGAGCAGTAGGCTCAGATGTGAAAAGAGAAGGGATCAAAGGACTAGGCTGAGGGAGAGATCTTCAAGTACCACAAAACATGAAATTTGGGTGATAGAACTAGTCTACGTCTTGACTACGGTGGTGATCATACTAATCTACACATGTGACAAAAATTACATAGAACTAATCACCTCCCCCAGCACACACACACACAAATGCACATAAAACTGGTGAAACCTGAAAGGTTGGTGAATTGTATCAACGTGAATTTCCTGACTCATATTATACTATAGTTACGCACGATGTTTTATCTTGGAGAAACTAGAAACCACTGAGTATACAGAATCTCTATGATTTTTTTAAAACTGTATGTTTCCATCCATCTATCCACCCATCAATCCACTTATCCACTCATTATTTCTTATTTTCTTTTGCCTTTTATCCTAGCTTTTCTGAGATATAACTGATAATTGACAAGAATTGTATATATTTAAGGTATATGGCTTTATATTTTGATGTATGTATACATTCCCTATAAAATGATCACCACAATTATGTTAATTGACATCCATCACCTCACATAATTACCAATGTGTGGGGAGGGAGAAAGGAGAAGACTTATTATACTCTCTTAGCAAATTTCAAGTATAAAATACAGTATTTTTAACTATGGTCACCATGCTGTACATTCTATCTCCAGAACTTATTAATCTTAAATAACTGAAACTTTATTCCCTTGATGAACATCTTCCATTTCCCCCGTCTCCTGCCCTGGCAATCCCCATTCTGCTCTCTGCTTCTATGAGTTTGACTTCTATGAATTTTAGACTTCACGTAAGTGACATCATACAGCATTTGTCTTTCTGTGTCTGGGCTACCTAGCACAGTGTCTTCTAGGTTTATCCATGTTGTTGCAAATGACAGGATTTTTTTTAAGATAAAATTTATATACATTCACATATATATAGACACACCTTTACATACATATATATACACATATATACACATACGTATACATTTATATATAAAATAGAGACACACATAGATATACATACACACATACACATATATACACATACACACATATATATAAATATAATTTTAATATATAAATATAATGTATAAATATATATATAAATATAATTTAAAATATAAATTTAACTATATATATAATATATATATATTCTTTTCAAACTCAAATGGAACATTCTCCAGAATAGATTACATGTTAGTCTACATAAAGAATCTTAACAAACTGAAGATTAAAATCAAACCAAGTATCTCTTCCAAGAACAATGAAATGAAACTAGAAATCAATGACAACCAAAAAAAAAAAAAAAGGAAAATTCACAAGCACATGGAAACTAATCAACACACTCTTCAACAACAATTAGGTCAAAAAAGAAATCAAAAAGGAATTTTGAAAATCTTGAGAGAAACAAAAGTAAAACAAAACACAATATACTAAAACTTAAGGGAAACATTGCAAAAGCAATATTAAGTAGCATGAAGGAAGTTTATAGAAAAAATGCCTGCATTGACAAAAGAAAAACATGTTAAATTAACAATCTTAATATATACCTTAAGAAATGAGAAAAAGAAGGACAAAGTAAGCCCAAGGTTAACAAAAGGGAGGAAATTATAAAGATAAGAGCATAAATAAATATGGAATAGAAAAACAATATAAAAAATGAACAAAATGAAAGGTTGGTTTTTTTATAAGATAAAAAAAAATTGTCAAACTCTTAGCTAGACCAGGAAGAAAAGAGAAAAAAACTCAAATAAATAGAATAATAAACAAAAGAGGAGATAGTACAACAGATGCTTTAGAAATAAAAGAATAATTATTTTCTAAGCAATATGGTTTTCCAGAAAATGAACAGGCTAACAGGCCTAATACTATACCTGCTAGAGAGGGAGGGAAACACGTAACTCGTACACACAGTGAAGCATAACTCATAGAGAGATGGAAGTGTAAAGTAACAGAGTGTGCTCTAAAGGGAGTGCTTGGTATTTCCTGGAGAAGGCTAACATTAGGAAAACTCTCTTGAGAGAAATAAGGCTTGAAGTATTTATGTTTCTAGGAAGATTACCCACCACACCATCAATCATACCTCAGAGAAATAGGCTGTCCAGAGAGAGCATTAAAAGTAAAAGCAGAGACATGGAATGTTGAAATGATTTGTCACGGGAACTGTTTTATTTGCTATTGTTGGGGAAGAGGAGGTGAGTGAACATGCAAGCAAGAGATGAGGTTAGACAGTAAGTAGGGGGCAACTATGGAGGGCATTACATTGCCTGGTTAAAAAGTACATATTACAACTTCTAAATATGTATTAGTCATGGTTCTCTAGAGGGACAGAACTAATAGTATATACATATATATATATACACATATTTATAATATATATTATTATATATAAGTATGTATATTATGTATATATAATAGTATGTATTATATATAATATATATTATATATATTAAAGGGAGTTTATTAAGAAGAATTGACTCACACGATCACAAGGTAAAGTCTCACGATAGGTCATCTGCAAGTTGAGCAAGGAAAGCAGTAGTGGATCAGTCTGAGTCCCAAAACCTCAAAAGTAGGGAACCCAACAGTTCAGCCATCCGTCTGTGGCCAAAGACCCAAAAGTCCCTGGCAAACTGCTGGGGTAGGTCCAAAAGATGAAGGCTGGAAGACTCAGCAAGTCTGGTCTTCTATCTTCTGCTGCCTGCTTTATTCTAGCTGTGCAGGCAGCTGATTAGATGGTGCCCTCCCAGATTGAGGGTGGGTCTGCTTCTGCCAGTCCACCAGGGCAAATGTTAATCTCCTTTGGCAACACCCTCACAGACACACCCAGGAATAATACTTTGCATGCTTCAATCCAATCAAGTTGACAGTCAATATTAACAATTACAAAATATGATAAGTGGATGTTTTCAGAATGGTCAAACTTATTCTATGGAATTCAAGGAATATCTTGGGGCTTTCACGGGAGAAGGATAGGGCAGCACATGAAACTGAGGTAAACACAAATACATTTGATTTCAAAGTTAAGGAAGGTTATTTGAAGGGGCACAGAGTCGCACATAGAGAGACACCTGCTGAACTGCTATCATGCACGGCCTTACTTTCTTCAGGCTACGTAAGCTGGGAAGCTTGAAAATAAAAGATCAATAATTCCCTAGTTACAGACCATAATTTTTCTCAGTCACATTGTCATTATCCAATCTATTCAATATTATGATACTTGAAATGTCTTCATTTTATTTTTCATCTTCATGCCTCACAATAAGTTGCAAAGCTTTGCCATTTGGACCAGAAATAAGCCCATTCCTGCTTTTCCATTGTGAGTGTCAATGCCATATTTTAGGCCCCATCTTCTCTTGCCTGAAATTTCTGAATAGTTTTCTGGTAGGTTTTTTCTGTCTCTAGTTTTGTATTACTCTAGAATATCATATATGTGATGGCCAAAATGATCTGTCTAAAATATGGATGGAATTATGTCACTCATTTATTCTAATGTTTGATTGGTTCTTTAAGGTCTGTAATATCACTTTTATTGCACTAGCTCCATGAAGTAGGGAAAATGCTGTGGAAACAGTAAGACACTTTGACTTCAAAAGACAAGGATTTAAATCTTAGTTTTATCAACTACTAGCTGCAATTCCTTCCTGTGGTCCAGGCAGACCTAGACCATGCCTGCTATAGGCCCAATAACACAGAAACAAATGGAGCACAGAGTTACGTAATCCTCATGTGATGAGAAATTCATAAGTGACCTTTAGCACTGATGTGACACGTTCCCTAGCCTATGTTATAAAACACAGGATCTGTGACCTCAGGCCCTCTGACCATATGGAGTCACTCTCTGCAAGCATTATATTGATCAATGAAGTTCAAATGCTTCACCACAAAGAAGAGGGAGTCTTCTCTCTGTTATGTATAATGTTTGCACAATTTATTTGCGAGTTCTACAGGAAACAGCATGAAAGCCACCTTGAACTGAGGCTTAGAACTCACTTTGGCCAGTCTTTAGCCCACTTCAGACTGTGTGGTCTGGCCTAGTTCACATGATCAAGCTATTTAAACCTCTCAACTTCCCAGTTTCCTCCTAATTAAAATTTAAGTTGTTAATGCTTACTGAGTAGAATTATTAAATTATACCATCTTGACACCTTTTCTGGACATGGTAATTTTAAAAAGGTGCAATCTTTACCCTGCAGTTGAGCTCCAATCCGTTTAATTCACCTTACTTCCATTTTGAGTATATCATCAGCTGAAGCCATATTTGCTCAGCAGTCCAGTCAGGTCCTGTGTTCCTTTCCCTCCAGGCCTTTGCTCAAACTCTCTCTGTACACAGTCTTCATCTCCAGTCTGGCACTCCCTAGTGCCATGGTCACCTGGCACAGCACTACTTATCTTTCAAACACAGGCTCAAGTCCAAGTTTTCTAGATTTCATCTTCATGCTGA
The DNA here is from genome assembly GCF_009828535.3 of Hylobates moloch. Classification (NCBI taxonomy): domain Eukaryota; kingdom Metazoa; phylum Chordata; class Mammalia; order Primates; family Hylobatidae; genus Hylobates; species Hylobates moloch. Next base: position 13,924,606 of record NW_026652288.1, on the reverse strand, counting down.
TTTGCCTTGCACATCAATTTTAGTTCTCATCTTACCACAGTCACACTGGTGGTTGTCCCCCTCTGATATATAAGAACATTCCAAGGCCAGCAATATTCACTGCAACATTATGTGGTTTTCCAATAAACAAAATACCCCCAAATCCATGTAAACAAAAGCACAAAATGTGGTGATTTAACTTTTATTTCTAAAAAAGGGAAATGATGGAAGTAAATATGGTGTTCACGTGCCATGGGATATTGTGCAGCTATTAAATCTAATAAATTAGATCTATTTCTGTTTTACAAAGAGGTCAATTCTACACATCCACACATCAATAATAGCAATTATATGTGTACCTATATATATGGTTTGTTTTTTATTCATGTATGAGAATGATACAATTTTATTAAATGTTAGTAATTTCCAAGGGAAGTCATTAGCATATTGCACAGCTTTCTGCTCTCCTATTGGTTTCTCTAGTCCTTTTTCTTGCCTCTGGTTTTCTCTTTCTTTGCCGGTATCTATTTCGCGAAAAGACATTTTTATAAAACCTGTGTCTTTGAGGTCTCTTCTATCTCTTTATTTTCCTTCAATTTAAGAAATAATTTAAATCCAAAAGCAAGCTACAATAATAGTGTGATATACACTCATATACCACTTATTTAGATGCATCTATTGTAACATTTTGCCACAACAAAAATGTCTTATTAACTTAAAAAAGCACATTGGACAATCGTGTACAATATGATCACATTTTGGTAAAAACAGTCAAAACCAAAACTCTACATAAGGCATATATTTCTGTGTAAGCTTGTGTGATTAAGGAAACATTATGGAAGGCTATTAAGAGCCTGTTTACTTGGTTACCTCTGTGGGCAGGGAATGGATGAAAGCAGGGAGAGATATTTAACTTTTGCTTCTACAAAAGAATGTTTTAGTTGTTAAAATCAATGCATATTCATTTTTTGTTGTAAAGAAAATAAAACAGAAAACAAGCAGGAATGTTCTTTTTCACAGATGGTCTAAACATCACCAGCCCTCTGGATGAATGAATTTTTTCTCATACAGACAAGACAGAGACTGTAGGCTAGGCATGAGGTCCTGATTATCAGGGAGACCTCAGCCCTAGAAATTGGTCTCAGATATTTCCTCTGACCTCCAGGTAATCCTAATGTGTACATCTACACAGTTACTTTCCTGCTATCAGGTGAAGCTGTTTCTATGGATAAGCCAGGAAATTTCTGCCTTTTCAGGTGGTAGGATTATAATGTGTTTATTTTCTCTGTGTTTTAGAGAAAAGCGGGCAAATAAAATGCCAATTTCTTAGATGTAAATAACACAATGGCTTTGCCCATGGTGTGAAAATAAAGAGCTAAATGAATGAACATTTTAATTGAGAGAGTATTGTATTGACCTGATCCATACTGTCACTAAAGCAGGATTATCATTGAGTACAGCAAAGGACACCTAAATGAGAGTTAGGATTGTGTTATTGTGTTCTGGTTTCAGTTTGTGGGATACTGACCAATAAAATCCTCAAGAGCTATTTCCTTCACTGTAAAATGAGCTCAATAGAAGCATTTTGAAGGCATCTTGAGATTGAATAAGATTACACAAATCAGTGCTCCACTAAGTCATAATTTGGAACCTGAGGAAAATAGAAAAATCAGTAAGAGTGACCTTTTTATTTAAAATTATACTATTTTGTTTACCACATATCTTTTCATTAATTTTGATATGTTTTTTTTTTTTTGAGATGGAGTTTTGTTCTTGTTGCCCATGCTGGAGTGCAATGGTGCAATCTTGGCTCACTGCAACCTCCCCCTCCCAGGTTCAAGTGATTCTCCTGCCTCAGCCTCCCGAGTAGCTGGGATTACAGGCACCGGCCGCCATGCCCAGCTAATTTTTGTATTTTTAGTAGAGATGGGGTTTTACCATGTCAGCCAGGCTGGTCTCAAACTCCTGACTTCATGATTTACCCACCTCAGCCTCCTAAAGTGCTGGGATTACAGGTGTGAGCCACCATGCCTGGCCTTGATTTGATTTTTTAAAAATATTGCACTAAACTATGATTTGTTGTGATTACTGAGTTTTTTGGCACCCCCTTAAATTTTGAGCTTAAAGCAAGTGTCTCATTTGCTTTTCCCTAGTCTTGGCCCCCAAATAAATACAATTATTTGCCATGAATCTTGACTCAGTAAATGTCAGTTTACTTCCTCCTCCACATACAAACTGCATAGGTGCATACACATTCATTCATGACTGTCGTCAGAATTCATAAAGTAGGTCAGGCCTGTATATAAAAGAGTGACCCAGAAGAAGTTGGGTTAATTTAGTTTAATTCAAAACGAAGTACATCTGTTCAACCCCAACACAGAAAACCCTTAGGAAAGTAGGATTGAAGGTATCTGCTCTCTACCCGTGTTTTTCCCATAGAGACTGAGAATGATAACATATTGAATTCATGAACAGAAGAAGAATGGTTACCAGAGGCTGGGAAGGGTTGTGGGGGGTTGGGAGGAAGGTGGAGATGGTTAATGGGTACAAAAAAATAGAATGAATAATACCTTCTATTTGATAGCACAACAGGCTGACTATAGTCAAGAATAACCTAACTGTACATTTTTAAGTAACTTAAAGAATGTAATTCCACTGTATGCAACTCAATAGGTAAATATTTGAGGGGATAGGAACCCCGTTCTCTATGATGTGCTTGTTTCACATTGCATGCCCATATTAAAATATATATGGGATGTAGTGATATCCCATATTAATATATCCCATTATGGGATATATTAAAGTATCCCATAAATATATATACCTACTATGTACCCACAAATTTTTAATTAAAAAACAGCAAACAAACAAAACAATTGAGAATGATACCTCAGCTACCTTATAGCTTTTTAAGTCCAGAATCTCTAGGTCTAAGCTGTATTTATTAAGTAAATTTTCAAATCCCTAGATATTACTTATTTGAACCTGGTTTTAAGAAAAAGCCCATCAGAAGGCTTTGAGCAATAACCTTTCTGGGAATTTCCCATACCCTGTGTATTCTAGAACATTTATTTTACTTCAGCCATATCCTCTCAGGTCACGTGAAGCCTGATAGCATTATTGGTGGAGCCATGAGTGTTTGGAGAATAAATGTTAAAAAGAGTAAAATAATTTCCCTTTGGTGTCACCTATAATCTTTTTAAAGTTTTAAATACCCAGAAAAACAATATGGCAGTCATTGAATATTGAAGCTGAAAATCAAGGAAGAGAAAAAAGCATGAACAGAAGAGAATTGCAAAGCAGCATGTGTGAATGAAAAACTTTATTATAGCGGGGAGTAACTCATAATTTTAGGGGTCCTGGGTAGGTAGAGATGTGTCATGGAGGGCTCCTAAGAAGGGATAGTGTCTGATCTGAGCTTTTACTAAAATAGTAACAAGGATGTAACATGAGAAAGTGTTGTGTCTGGCAATCCTTGTAAGAACTTTGTGGCAGGTTATGTTGCCATTTACAGTTAGCTCCTTCTCCCCTTCCCTGCGAGAGCACTATACATTCCTGCCCATTTTCGTGCATTTTGTCTATCTCCTCTGGATTCAGAATGCATCCCACTCCATCAGCTTTCAGCTTAGCCATGTTTCTTCATGGGCCGATAGAATATGAACAGGTGTGTCTATGCCCATCCAAGCAAAATCTTTAAGAGCATGATTTGATTAGTTCCTTGTTGTTCTTCTCTGCAATGATAATAAATGTTCCAATATTGTATCTGTTCCTTCACTCTGGGAGCTGGAGTGAGAAGGAACATGGAGTAGGGCCCTGCAGAATCAGGCACAGCCAAGCAAAAGTGCAGCTGACTCGCAGATGGAAACATATGGCATGAGCAAGAAATAAGTTTTTTGGTCACAAACTACTAAGATATCCCTGGTGATTTTGTACCAAAATTGACTAATGCAAGCCCTAGGAAGTATAAGCTCCTATTATCTCTGTTTTCTGAGGACAAAACTGAGACATAGAATTAACAACTTGCCCAATCACAAATTTATATAGTCCACATTTAAGAAATAGCTTGTGTAAAAGGGTACAGAAGGATGGATATTTATTTATTTATTTAAATATACACCATTGTGTAAACAATTTGCTATTACTGGATTAAAAATTACAAAGAGAAAAAGAAATGCTGGAAATAAGGATAGAAAACTAGACAGAGTAGTTCTAGTTCGTGAATGGCCTTTTAAAGATGTTACTATGATTGTCTTGTAAATCATATACAGGTTGCCATAACAAAACTCTGCAGGCTGATAATTTAAACAACAGAAGTCAGTTTTCTCATAGTTCTGGAGGCAAGAAGTCCGAGATCAAAGTGACAGAAAATGTGGTTTTTGGTAAGGCCTCTCTTTCCAACCTGTCTATGGCCATTTTCTCTGTTTTTGCATAATTTTTTTCTATGCATGCCTAGAACAAGAGAGAGAAATTGAGAGAGAACACAAGCAAGTCCTCTGGTATCTCTTCATCTTTTTATAGGGATGCCAGTCCTATTGAATTAGGGTCCCACCCTTGTGACTTAACTTTAATTACCTCCTTCAGGGCCCTATTTCCAAATACAGTCACATTAGGGTGTTAGGATTTCAACATAGATACTAGGGGTGGGGCGGGTGCGCAATTCAGTCTGTTGTAGTATATAGATCTGGAGGAAATGCATTGTTTATATATGTTAGAACTTTAAGTGGCCTTTACTGATCTACATTAAATAAAGTGCCATATAAATTTAGTCTGATAATAAAAACACAGATATTATATATATAGTCCATTATATATTTATACTCATTTATATATTCAATTATTCATATACTCATTTATATATTAAATTATTATATATTCCTTATATATAATATTCAACTGAAAATGTTATAGATTCAATTATTTTTCTAAGTAGACTTAGAAGAGATTCTGATCAAGCTCACATGGGGAAAAAGAAATTTATTTACATTTGATATTTCTGCAGTGTTGGCTCCTTTCAATATCCAGATGCCTTTCCTTGACTTCTCAATTACCTTCTTTGTTTCTCAGGCGACTTAGGTTCAGAATTCCTGAATTTGCGCAACACCTACTTTATGCCATCAGTCTCTAATGTCACAATTTCACCCAGATTGCTGCCTTGATAATACTGCATCCTGGGAGAGTAAATGAGTCACTATATTCACTCAAGGAGTTAACCCAGTAATTTACTGAAGCATAGGAAAAAAAAGAAAACTGAAAAGAAAAAAAACAACTAATAAAAGCTCCCCTAATGAGCTAATGATGTAGCCTTTTTCTTTTATTCAGGTATCACATGTTTCATTTTCAGAACATGTCAATTTGGAGGCAGATAGTTTTTTTCAACTTTTTAAGTGAAATAAAATAACAACTCTGTTCTTAAATACAAGTGACTATGAAGGCATATGTGTGAATTGTCAGCTGTATGGCCTTTTACTCAGGTACCTTTCACACATGTAGGATTTCGTTCCAAGAGTGTCCACATATTTGGCCAATTATACAATTTTATCTGTAGGCAAACCTTACAATTATGTAATTGCAGTGGCTACTATAATTACAATACAGCCGCCATTAAAGAACCTGATGTGAAAATGGGGACTTTCTAAAAATTGTGGGCATATTTCTTCACACCATTCAATAAAGTAACAAGAACATACAAATTCTTTTTATTGATTTAAATATCTGAGTGTCATTTATACTGATTTTAGTATAATTTTCATCAAATGTGACATATGTTTTCTGAATACTAAGAAATGTTTCTGGTGACTGAAGGTAAAAAGAGTTAAATTTCAGAAATCTTAAAATCCACTTGTGACAATAAGGCAATGACACTATTTAAGACTACTTCTACTTTTAGACTGGGTTCCTCTGGAATGTTGATGTACCTTGGTTCTGACATTTCTCTCCTTTATTTTAAACGCTGTCAGTCAGCTGGCTTCTTATTTGTGGACTAGGAACATCACAAATGTCTCTTAAAATATCCTTTATTTAACATTCCATTCCCTGTGAGATGCCATTTCATCTCTCCCCTTTACATACAAGCTCCTTCATCAAACCCTGGTCTCCACACCCTGAATGTGGATCCAGTGTTTACTCATCTGCATTTGGCTCTCCCTCCTCCAGAACACCCTCATTCAATGCCGTCAGGGGCTTTGTAATTGCCGAACCCGTAGAGCATTTTTTAGTCCTTTTCTAAGCTCCTCCTTGATGAACTTGACTCCATTTGCAACTCTTTGATTCATTCTTCCATGTTTTGCATATCTCTTCTGATTCTCCTCCTGTCTCTGACATTGGTTATGGCTCCTTTGCCGGGTCTTCTTTTTCACTCTGATACTTTACGTTGAAGTCTGTCTTGGCACTTGTCTTACCCTTCAGCCTCCTCGTAGAGCCTCTACTGTAAGTTGAAATTCAGCCAAATGCTGATGATTCTCAAATCTGTTTTCTCAGCCCAAACTCCCTGAGCACCAGACCTCAACATCCAGCTGCCTGAGAGATTGCTCCATTTGAGAGCTTCATAGCACATAAGATCTGCACAGGTAGAAGGAATGTCTGCTCATCTTTCTGCATTTCCTGTCTCTGGTGACTGTCACCAAGAACCAGGCAGGTACCTCACTGGAGGTTTTGGAGTTATCCTGGCACCCTTCTTTCATATGCTCTTCTATAATCCATCCAATCTGTGACCTAGCCCTGTAGTTTCTATTCACAACTCATGCATAGATATGACTTTTAGCTCTTGCTCTTACCTGTATTATAATAACCTGTTAACTGGTTCATTGCTTCCTCTCTCTCTCGTCTCTCCTCAATCTCTCCCTCTTTCATACACAGGCACATACCCACATGCACACGTTTTGCTCTCTTTCCAATCCATTTGGCGTAGGTTGCCATGTTCATAATACAAATCATATCACCTTACTGGTGAACTCCACTCATGTCTCTCATTTTTAAAACCTAAATTCTTGAACATGACATTCAAAATCCCCATTATATGTCATAATCCTTATTTCCAGCCTTTTTTATCAGTCACCATCTAATTTCTTGCAGTTTCTAATCACATAGATGTTTCTCATTCAATGCCTGTAGTAATTCCATTGTTTTTCCCTTGCCAAGAAATTTTCTACCCCTATACAAACTTCCTTGACTAACACTTAGCTTTTAAGATACCTCATATAGCTCATATACCACCTTTTTTTGTATAACATTTTATGATCTCTTACCACCCTAAGTAGAATTGACCTTGTTTCTCTGCCACAACCTATGTATCTCTCAGTGCCCCTTTAATATTGATTGAACAAATACCCTAATCTTCTCCTAAGCAATATATCCTCTCTATACCTCAATATGGTATAGGGATATTCTAAGATAAAATATGCGTGGTAAAATGTTTTGAGTCAATGACTAAATGAATGAAATGTACACATACCTAAAGAGATAGGCAGGATTGAATACAGATCATTAGAGAGGGATGAAAAAATGTCTCATGTTTCTGAAACACGAGAAGAAAACAGAATTTCTGGCATCAAGAAAGACTTCATGAAAAAAATACAATTGCTTCAGTTCTGTAGAAGATTTAGAAACCTGGAATGAGGGTGACATGAGACCCAGATTGTAATCTGGTATATTCTCTTTTATTTCTAATATCTCTGCATAAATATATTGTGAAGTAAAATAATTTCCGGCTGATTGAAATTTCTGGTTATTTGAAGTTTTTCTCTATTGTACAATAACACTTTTTCTGATCATTAGCCATAAAATTTCCTCACTCTATTGCCTTAGATAATTTATTTTATCTTAGACCTTTCTTCTCTAGCTTTTGCCACTATAAATACTTTACTAGTATCTTAAAGTCTAATTGTGAAAATAAGGCAATGACACTATTTTAAGGCTACTTCTAGTTTTAGACTGGATTCCTCCAGTATGTTGATTGACCTGGGTTATGACATTTCTCTCCTTTATTTCACTAGTATCTAAAAGCAGAATTCCATTTTACTGTGATTCTTTATCTCTAGAATTTTTTCTCAGAAATCTTCAGAAAGGTAAAGAAAAAGTAGCAATGCCCTTTTTTCTTTTCTATATTTTCTTTCTCTATTGCATCCTTGAGACTATTATTTCTCTGCATAAGCAAAATATTGTCTAAATTTCAAAGGCATTGCTCCCTTGGGAATTTAATTGGTAGCTTGATTGTGAGAATCCCAATGACTTAAAAAAAAAGTTTTTTCATATACAAGCTGTAGAAACAATAACTCTTTACTTGTGCATGAGTCATAACAATTTAAAAAACGTTTTAGTTTGCATCGTTTCATTAAGACTCACAACAAACTGGGAAGCAGTATCAACATTTTCTTTAAGGAGATGAAAAGACAAACTCAGGTTAAGTTTCTGCTTTAAAGGTACAAAAGTAGTAAGTGATAATGCTGGAACTTGAATTCTTTTTCACTTAGAAATTTCTTCAAAATGAATGAGTTCATGTCCTTTGTACGGACATGGATGAAGGTGGAAAACATCATTCTCAGCAAACTAACACAGGAACAGAAAACTGAACACCATATGTTCTCACTCATAAGTGGGGGTTGAACAATGAGAACACATGGACGCAGGGAGGGGAACATCACACTGGGGTCTGTTGGGGTTGGGGGGCAAGGGAAGGGAGAGCATTAGGACAGATGCTTAATGTATGTAGGGCTTAAAACCTAGATGACAGGTTGATAGGTGCAGCAAACCACCATGGCACATGTATACCTATGCAAAAAACCTGCATGTTCTGCATATGTATCCCAGAACTTAAAGTCAAATTAAAAAAAAAAAAAAAAAAAGGAAAAGAAAATCAGTCTCCCTCTCTCAAGACAGATCATGTTATTGAGAGACAGCTCTGATTATCTGTAAGTTCATCCTCCTGTTAGGTGAAATGTGTCTCAGACAAAACTTTCATTTCCAAATTCAAAGCTTTGAGTTTTATTTAGAATCATAAACAAGGAAAAATAAACAGCTTTCTCTTTTCAGTTTTCCTTTGAGATGACATGAAGCCCAAAACCCAGTTGTTAGAATAAGAGGTGTTAATAGGATCTGGAGGAGAGGCACACAGTTTGATATTCCGAGCCAAAGACAGGCTTGCTGGGCTGCTTCCTCTATCAAATCTTCATTATCCACTGCACTGTGTCATTACTCGCATGTTTTAGCATCAACAAGCTGCTCTGACATCTTCCCTAGCCCCCTTTCTCTCTAGAAATAAATGCCATTGATCAGCAGTAGCCATATCTAAGGCTGGCAGGAATGCATGAGCTTATTAAGTTTCTTTATTAAAGTTGACTATAATCTGGAAAGAAGAGTTGATTCCCCTTGGATTTACAGTCATTTATGTTTTTTCCTTGTAATCCTCCATTTGAAACATTTCATTACATACTGTCTAATGGGGATTGGGAATATTTTTGTTCAGTAAACGATTTTTGTCATGCTGCTTTTTCCCAATCATTAAAAACTCAGTAGAAGGTCCACAGAGAAAGATGCAAAGTGCAGCTGTGGATATCTACAAGCTTAATATGTGGTCAATTATATTTACTCTGATTTATAAGGTGGTTTGAGACTGGGTTTTAGATCCAAAGAGTTTAACTGTAACATTCACCCTTTAGTGTCCTTGTGTTCTATCCATTATTTTCCTTTAATATCTCTCAAATTTCAAGGCTTTATTTTTTCCTGCAGCTGTTAAATTCAATCATTCTCTTGAATTTTAGCAAAAGCTTTATAATGAATTTCTCTGCTGCCAACCACTCTTTCCCTTCTCCTTCTTTCCTCCCTTTTTTTTTAACCTTTCTTTTGCATCCCAAGTGATCTGTTCAGTATACACATATGACATGTCACCCCACTATGCACTTAAAATTTCTAATGATTCCTCATTACATTTAAGCTGGAAGCCAAATTCACTTCTAACCCCAAGATGCCGTGTCTGATTCTTCAGCTTTAAGCTGGAATTCCTCTGATTTAAGCTGGAAGCCAAATTCACTTCTAACCCCAAGATACCTTGTCTGATTCCTTAGCTCTGTATTCAGCCAATACTTCCCTCCTGCCCATCACACACCTTATCCTTCAACTTCAGTAAACTCCTCACCATTTCCTTCAATATCTGTACGACTGTGTCCACGACAGCATATCCCTTCTTCATCTAACTAACTTGTATTCATCTTTGAGACTCACTTTTTTTTCCTGGGATTTCCTTCCTGCTCTAAGTGTGTCTACCACGTAGATCACTTGCACCAATGACTTTCTGTGAGGGCGCTTAACACATTCCACTGTAATTACCTGATTACTTGAGTTTCTAATTACTATTCCTGAGCTACTTGAAGACAGCATCTGGGACTTTATAATTCCTTTGTCTGTAATTTCTAGCTCTGTACCTGGCAAAGAGTAGGTTTTTAATAAAATGTTATTGAATGATTGAGTGAAGGAATGAATACATAAACACATGAAATAAAGTGAAACACTGTATAACTGATAATAATTTGCTTGTCAAATGATTTTCAGCTCCAGAAAGCAAGAATTGTGATGTCTGAAAAACCAAATTTGGAGGACAAAATATATAGACCTGTGACTCTGAAAACGTTAGATCTGCAAAGGACTATAGAGATTTCCTAAAGTGTTCAAATGAATTTAGTTGAACTTTTCACTGAATAGATGGAGAAACTGTCCTGAAGATGTTGAGGGGCTTCCTGGAGTTGCAGAACTAAGCCCTTCTGAGCTAGAGCACAGTACTTTTAAATACTGCTTATGTATGACTGTGAAGAGTTAGTCACTTCATTTTTACCAGAATTGCAATGGTTATATAGTATGTGCTATCTTCATAAAAATATATATTACTCAGCAACCCATATGGTTAGAGGCAGGAGTTCTAAAAGAAGACTGTTCAAACCGCAGGGTTCTCCAAGTTCCCAAGTTTTACTGGAGACAATTTCAACATTTTTCTAAAATATACTATTGACTCATCATAAGTTAAGAATGCATTAACACCCCCACAAAATGTAACCAAGAAACTGTGTTTCACCTGAAAGTGTATAGTCTAATTAAAAATGAGTAAAACCTGAATATCTCGGTTTCTCCCTGGTACTTAACTTTTTTTCTTTTATTCTGAATATATTCCAGTTATCTACTTAGGCCTTTCCGTGAAGTATCAGAACGTAGTTAACTTTCTCAACTCTAGGAGATGTAGGGACATAATTCCTAGTTTTAGCAGGAATTCTTCAGACTTGCTAATAGTAATATCAGAAGCCCTATTCAACTTTTCAATATGTCTAATACTAAGATGGATATTATGCATTACCTCTCAATGAAATTACACAAATATACTGGAATGTTAAGTTGGCTGAAATGGTTACAAATGGCAAGAACATACTGATTGCTGTTATATATTTATTTGCCCAATAACAAATGGAAATTAAAAAGAGTCAACCATTATAGAATAAATGCAGTTTATTTGGTAGACATTCAGTTTCTAAAAGTCGTATGCAAAATTCTCCACAAAACTAAAAGAGAGTTGCTTGGTTATAACAAGGCTGATGCCCCTTGGTAGAGTAGAAATTTCTGTTTTTCCGAGTCTGAGATTCTGAAAAATAGGCTATGGGAGGTCATAAGTAGAGGTCATTATTTCACTGTAACTCATTCCTAAAGTAGTGAAGAGTGTTAGGAACTGAGCAGCATCCTGAATTGAGCCTCTTAAGAATCATTGAGGTCTGATAACTTGTGTCAACATCATTATCACAGGATTTGAAGGACTTGGGTAGGGACTCATGAGTGAGAAAACTGATAGAAAGTTCTGAGGTCCCTTCTAATATTTGCACTTTCAATATCAAGTATAACTAGCTTGATACGAGAACTGGAAATGACAGTTTCTAATTTATATAAGATCTCCGGGTTGTTCAGTGAGAGAGTCCAACTCTAAGGTTAGAAGGCAGCTGCTCTCTGTAATTCTGCAGTATACACAAGAGATCTATCAATCAATGAACTATAATTTATAATTACCCCAAATTCATATCACGAGAAGAGAGATCACCAAAGCATTTTTAATCAAGTCAGACTATTCAAAACCCACTGTGCAGGAAACTGTAATATATGGGGCTTTGGCTACTATTCAATTTCTGAGGCGTGGGGAATATGAATCTTCCAGAAATGCAGTTTCCCATTAAAGATATTATATAGGAAAATAGCACTAGAATTGGAGTTATAACTGGTATCTAATTTTGTTCCATTTGCTGAATTGCTATAAGACCTTGGATAAGTCACTTAATCTTAATCTTATTCCTTATCTATAACATTAATGGAGGTATTGTTAAAAGTGTTCTTGGAAGCCTTATGGCTTCTTTAAAGTTGCCTTAGGACAAGGATGAGGCTAATTCTACTATAATTAGGGCTGATTATGATCTCTTAAGGGAAGCAGTTATAATATCTATATCCTTTTCTGGCAAATTGTTCAGTTGCATTTGCCTTTAAATGCTCTCAACTTAGTGGACAGTTTGAATTTCCAAATCTTATGGAAATAAGCGATTTCCCTAAACCTTAGAGATATTTTCTGCTAGGCTGAATTGTTAAGGATTTTTAAAAGTTCTAACTCCAGTTATTTTCCTTCCTTCAGTGATTGATTGGTGATGGTTGGAAATAAAATTAGAAGGTGTCCCCCAACTGTGAAATGACTCATAAGAAAGGTTCAAAGTGTTCTCTTTTGAAAAGTTCTTAGATTAAGAAAGTGCTTTATTCCCTTAAAATATCTTGGATGAAATGTCCAACCCACTTAGAATGATCTAATGTTAGAAATGGAAAGGACCTTAGTTTCACTTTCTACAAGCATCTTTTTATGGATGTGAAATTTGAGGTCCAGAAATATTTTCTTGACTGGGGAAGGGGAATAAAACGGGGAGAAAACCAATCATACAGCATGTTTCACTCTCTTTTAATAATCGTCTTTTATATTTGTATTTTATTTTAAAGTTTACAAAGCACTTACATAGCACTTAATTTCATATGCATTGTCAGCCAGTGAGAAGGTTAGACTGTAATGAATATCAAGTTTTATGTTGCAATGGTAATAACTAGCTAAATCAAGAAGAAAATAAAGACTTTCTGCTTCAGATCTGTGTTATTTCTACTCATTAATCTACCTTAAAATTTTAATTATTAAAAAATAAATATCGGTGCTGTGGTTATTTTCAGCTATTTCTCATTTAGATTGCCTCTTTTTCCGATAAAATTATTATCAACAGTGAGATGCAGAAATTTCTTTACTGGAGAATTGTTTGATCTGACAATACTGAAACAAAAATATAAGTATCTTTGCATGCTGCTTTTAATATTTGTTAGGTGAATGGTAGGTAATAAGAAAAGAGGGCTGGGACATCCCTAGAAATAGAAGTCAAGAGTCTTACATATGTTACAAGCTGCTGGACTTTTCAAGGCAAAGGAGTTTGGTCCCAGTCTAACCTAACCAAAACTGTTGTGAGTTTGCCGTGGCTGTTGTGCTCACAGTCATCTCTTCTTTCTGAGAGACACTGGAAACAAAGAACAAACACAGCTTGCTTCAACTTCATTCTAACACTTTGCCAGAAGGTGATCAGAAAATAGTTATTAATTAATAACTCGTAACAAATATGAAGTAAGTAAATAGAATATGTAGAGTAAAACTAAGCTTTCATTAGGCATAGATTACAGAGCTCCACCCTGTGCTGTGGCATGCCAATGTTGAATGCTTATCATGTATTCTAGAAA